>NW_023475301.1:0-3263 GCF_013731165.1 Rhagoletis pomonella
GGCACACCCCCTGGAACTCCCCTGGGGGGTTCCCCATACAATCATTTAAAAAAATCACCATTTTTGGCCTTTACATGAAAAAATCAGCTAAATGGCTATGTTTTTTCTTTATTTTTATTTATTTATTTATAATATCTATTTTTTCTCTTAAGAAATTTATTTAGTCAGAACATATGTAAATGAAAAAATTAATTTAAGTGAGTTATAGAAAAGAAACTAAAAAAAATTATTGTTTGAAGTCTTTTTAACTTTCAAGTCTGGGCAATTTCGCACGGCTCTCTAATGTCGTCGCCATAACAGCCTCTACATTTTCCGGTACAACCCGTTTGGAAACGCTAGCTAGCAATTGAACATGTCGTTCCGTTCCTTGTATGTGTGATGGAATTTTTGGATCATTAAACGGTGGATCATCTTGATTTAAATATTCTTTCAATGTATCGTACGGAATGCTTCGCGTGAATGGTGGTTCAAATACGATATTTATATCATTCAAATTGATCATTTCCGTATAACTTGTGCAATTAAAGTTTATATCTGGTTTTTTATAAACTCTAAGTTCCATTGGCTCGTCAACATCGGTTCGATAGCGTAGAATTTTCTTGATGGCACAGTCGCGCTTTTCTTTGCTATCATCAAACAACATTGATAACAAGATATTTTCCGAATGCGCATAATATGAATTATCTTTAATTACTTGATTGACAATTTTGCGTAAACGAGGTTCTAGAAATCGTGACCAACCAATGAACTTGAAAAAATAATGCACTGCCGTACACGACAGAGCTGTAATACTTGATATTGAAGTACATTGGCACATACCATTTAATTATAAATTCAACCAGAATTCTTAAATTTGCATCTGGATTTTCCGTTGTCACATATAATCGCAATAATCTAGCGGCCTTGGTGAGCCACCGAGAATGTACAATTTTCCCTGGTCTGATGTTAGCCAGATCCACCGGAACCACGCCGCTAGAAATTGCATGGGCCATGTCGTATAAGTACTTCGAATCGGTGGAAAATTCAATTTTTTCTGGAGCAGGGGGCATATTTTGCAACTCAATTTTCTGGAAGCCGTCCACCACCTGAAAATATATAATAATAAAATAATTAAAAATGGTTGACAATTATAATAAATGAGTGATAGCAATAACTTACCGGAAGAGTTTCTCAAGTTTCGATTTGACGGCTCAGTTTTCCGGTTGCCGATCTTGGTCCAGTGCTGGTTGATTTATCCAAAGCTTCAAACAAATGCCGAAACGGAAGTTCGTTGAAGTGTAGAAGGCAAACGAACCAATGCAATGGTCTTTTTAACAGCAATTCCAATCGTCGTATAATTCCACCGTGTGGGCCAGTGTTTGTTGGCTCACCGTCAGTGCATATTCCAATTAATGCATCCAGTGATATATTTTTATCGTTGAAAAAACCATTTAATTTGGTTGTTTTGTATTCAGCGGTTTCATGTTCCAGTCTTACGTAACCAATCAATTCAGAATTGGGTTCTCTCAAAATAACAAGCTGAGGTTCTTTTACCATCCTAGTATGATACTTCTCATCAATTTTATCTATCGTTAAAGTATCATCTTTTCTGCCATCGAATGAAAACGCTAACAAATAGGTATCATCTAACCGTTTGCGAAGCACTTCTTGTCTGCATTTCTCTTTTTCTCTGCGAACTTTCGATTTATCCATGATGAGAGGTTTCCCATGCTTATCTTTAATTTTAAAATCTTGCAAAAGAGGGGTTCCCAATGCTGATGCTACTCTGTCAGGCACACCAAATCTGTCACATACCAAGGCAAAGTTAAAACAATCGTATCTCTCTATGTATTGTGAACTTGTGCTTCTATCCATATCTTCTTGAACCGGTGGCGGTGCGTATGTTGAATCATCGGGATCTTGGTATGTTGGCATCGATGACATAGACGTTGCTCCTTGCTCTTCAGTTTCCATCACAAATGCATCCATTGTTAGTCTTCTCTGATTATGTTGATCGTGCATGAACTCTTTGAGGCGTTCGGGAACCCAGCCGCATGCACATGGAGCTGCCTTCAAATCGCATTTACATGTTCCAATGTAAAAAATTTTTTCCAGAGATTTTACATACTCTGTAAATTGTTGGGTGTTGTTTCTTCTCTTGATTTGCTCTTGATACTTGTAAAGCAATTTATTCAATTTATTAAATACACTTTTTTTCAGCATTATTTCCATACCAAGTTTTTCCCAAATTCCAATCAACTTATCTTGTACTTGAATAGTGAATGATTTATGAGAAAACTTTTTTTGTTCTGTTTTAGCACGTTCGCTTAAGTAAAAATAATATCTCAAGATATCCAGATGGGTTGGTAAATTAAGATCAGTTAAATCAGTAGACACACCAAAAACAGTAACATCATGCTTGGGTATATGGGTCATTGGGTTTTCGATAGTTGTTGATGTAGTTGCTTCATCTTGCGGTGTAGAGGATGGTGGATTCATTGTAAACTTTTTGATTTGGAATGGTCACTTCACTTATTATTTTTTTTGAAATATTTTTTTTATCTGAAATTAGCACTTCACACTTTGAGTTCTTCACAACGACTTAATGCATTCACAAAAACTGTTGCGTTATATATGGTCTACGAGACTAGGTAATAAGAATGAAATGGTAATTTCAATTCTACCTGCTGTGTCTTGTGGTGGCTTAAAAAAAACAACACAAGCAATTTTACGATCTGCAATTGTGTCACAGTGATACCTTCATTGTTTAAAAGGGTTGCAAAAAACGCGCATTTCTTAAGAAGGTGCCTTAAAATACCCACAAAAAGGGTTGTAAAAACAACCTTCATTTCTTAAGTAGGTGCTATAAAAAAACTACACAAGTAAGTTTACGACATGCAGCTGTGTCTTAAAAAACGCACACAAGCAATTTTCCGATTTTCAATTGTGTCACAGTGATACCTTCATTTTTTAAAACGGTTGAATAAAAAACCCACACAACTATGTTTACGACATGCAAATGCATCACAGTGATGCCTTGGTTTTAAAAAGGTTGTAAAAACGCTAATTTCTAATATTTTTTTTTAATTTCTTTTCTATTACTAAGTTAAATTCATTTTTTCATTTACATATGTTCTGACTAAATAAATTTCTAAAGAGAAAAATAAACTCCAAAAAGAAAAAACATAGCCATTTAGCTGATTTTTTCATGTAAAAGCCAAAAATGGTGATTTTTTGAAATGATTGTATGGGGAACCCCCCAGGGGAGTTCCAGGGGGTGTGCC
>NW_023475302.1:0-3263 GCF_013731165.1 Rhagoletis pomonella
ACATTTCGATTTGATGTTTATAACTTAACTTCTGTAAATTTGACAGAAATGCAACTCTGAGAAATCACGCACGCAAATAGATTTGGGTTTATCAAATGGGAAAAACTCGCGTGCGTGCGTAGAAAAACTCTCGCCGGTAATATTAGGTTGAGCTGTTAATAACATTATCCTTCACTGAGAAAAATAACGCGTTGCACAGTGGCCAATTTTTGGAAAACCCTGGCCAAAAGTCCAAAAAAAAATTGGTGCATTCGTATGCATAACGATCTTATATTGTTAGGAGGGCTCTACTGCGTATCGTCATGAGAGAACAAGTCCATTCTCTTAAGGCATTTAGTGTTACAGGAGATCGAAGTGACTGTTGCTAGCAATTCGCTCTAAACTTTTCGTAAATTAGAGTTTTCGTCGTTGTTAAAATCGTGGTATTATCCTTAAAAAAATAACAGTTTTCAAGCATACGCTGATGGACATTGTAATCTAAAGTATGTAAAACATGTTTTTTCATTGTCACGCCATCTAAAAACTGACTTAAGACGTAGATATTCACGGATTGATTTTTTTTTTGTTTACTCATTATAATGGATTACGAAAATAGTTACGAGAGTGGTCGAGATGGGCGGTCCAATTTTCTTTTTCATATAGATTGAAGTTTTTCCCATCCACCTTGGTTTAAACCACCTGCCACAAGCCGCCACTGTAGTTTGGACATCAGTTTTTATACGCGATTCTTAATTTTTTTTATGTTTAAAAGATTTAAATTATGTAAAAAATTATTTCTGTCAAGATTTTGATGTTTTAAAGATTGGATGTTTTTAGAATTTAAATGATGTCAGAAAGTACTACTATATTAGAGTGGTCATCCATGGGCCTCTAATTATTGAATGGGCACCCCTGCCAATTGGGCAACTTTCCGAAGAAGCCCAAGAGTCAAGGAATAAGGATATTAAAAAATATCGGCTGCTTGTATCCTCGGACCCTGTCATTTCAAGTTTACGTTTAAACCCACCAAAACAAAATCATAAACTGTCGTCAGATGCCATAAATTATTATCAACTGTTGTAAATGCGGATGCGGAATTGCCATCAGAAAATATAGATATGAGCCTGGATACTTCAGATGACTGCGAGTCTGACGGTGTATAAAATTGTTATCTTAAAAATATATTCCTGTACCAACAAATATGTATGTCTTGTTTACTGATTCATTCAAAATCCCGCAGTTCCCGTGTAAATTTGAACATCAAGATTTTTAGAAACAAACATTAAGACCTCCTTAGAATTTGTCCGAGCTTCTCTTCCGATTTGTGGCGTGCGCCTTGATGTTGGCGCACAAAGGGGAGGGACCAACAGTTTTACGCCGAATCCGAACGGGGATTTTATTTTTATGAGAAGCGGTTCTTCGTGGCTGAATACACTCGGGGGTTTGCCATTGCCTGCCAAAGGGCGACTTTATTACAAAAAACTTGTTTGTTTCTTATTTTTTGATGTTGGTCGGAAACTGGGCTTGAACCCAGGCCCTGCGGAATGATATATATATTTCTAACCGCTACATCACATTATATAACAAAAAAGCAGAAAACATGACCTTTTATACTTAACTACCTTAGTTTTGCTAAATTTTGATTATTTTAAGCGTACACAGCAGCCATTATGGATCCGCTATTTTGAATTCCGAAATTATGTGGTGAAATTTAAAACCAGCAACCAAAATAAAGACGAATACACAAGGTTTGATTACAATTGTACCACGCTTCGACTTTTGGCCAGCTTTTTCGAAAAATTGGCCACTGTGCGTTGTAAGAAAAAAAAATTTGTAATTGATTACCGTTTAAAAATGTTCGTATTTAAATCAAGTGAAAAGTCTTAACAAAATTGATTTTCCATTATACATACACTACGTACATATAATGGAATATTCAATTCAAATACGCCCGTATTAAAATGAAGCATTTTTCACTACACGGATGGCGTTTTGCACGTCTCGGATGCTTTTTCATATGTAATTTAGAAAGTATATGGTATACAAAGCATGCACAGCGGTGACAACACATACACACATACACACATAAAGTATGTTCACATATCAATATTATCTCAATCAAAGCTCGTTTTTTAATCACCCCGTTTACACAGGCAAATCTGAGATTATTAGCCGTCAAATTCGTTGTGCTTGTTATTCTCACATCTCAAGGAAAAGTTATGTTTCTTCTCTGTGCTACCGTGCTCACGTTGTTCTGCTACATTAAGCAATATAAATATATTTTAACTTAACATTTTATTAAAAATACCTTTACAAACCTCTTTTCCTTGCTAGCGTCCATTTTTGTTTACCTTTACATTTGCCATTTCTCCTCTTCTTCGCAAAAACAATCGATAAAACTAGGATGGACACCGAAAAGTTATCGGTTAAATCTGAGATTATTTTATAATTACAGATTAACAAGGGATGAATTTTATATGGCTAATCTCTTTTTCTAATTACAGATAAGGGACTTAAGCTCGAAAATGAGGATAATCTCCTTATATGTGGTATGACATAATGCACTAATCATGCGCTATGATGTTGATTCAAACTTAACATTTGAAAACACCTTTACATGTATGGCTGTAGCTGAGTGTGCAAAGACGCTTGATACAATTGGATGCGGCCAAGAGGGTCCGGGTTCAATCCATCGACGGAACATGTAAAATTAATTTTTTTTTTTTTAATTACGGAAAAGCATCTTTTTTTTTTTTTCACAATTGAACAGTCGAAGAGTGCGGACGTGTTTTTAAGTTCGCTCCGTAGTCATTAAATATTGTGCTAATTTAATAAAACAAAAAAGAACAAAAAAATAAATAAATAAATAAAATAAACAAACAAACCAAATGAAAACAGAAAGCGATGAGTCAAGCTGAAATCCGAGCTCAGAAGCAACGCGAGCAAAATGAGTGCCGGCTTTCAGTTCAACGCAACAACGCATATTTCTCTATTCGGTCCCAGAGTGACAGCGAAAGCGCAAAGCCCAATCCATCGACCACCCTCAAACCCCCTCAAGATTCAGGTCAGCGGGCTTGTCCTCCAAACTTACCATTGACGACTCCGATGCCTTGGAGTGAAGAGTGCGCTTCACCTGTGCCGTATCACATTTCACGCCCAACGCTTACATCAAATTCGGTAAGCGATAACATATCCCCAAATATAGCGGCAACAACAACTAGTACAGTGACATGTTTTACATTTCGATTTGATGTTTATAACTTAACTTCTGTAAATTTGACAGA
>NW_023475303.1:0-3263 GCF_013731165.1 Rhagoletis pomonella
TCCATGGCAGACCAGTAAAGGGTTCTTGCTCTATGGAACCCTGTGCAGTCCCTTTTCTGGCCTATATATCTGCCACTTAATTGCATTTTTTGTTGCCCCACTGCCTCGGACATAGTTCAATGGCGTGAACCTCGGCCTGAAAGACAGTGTTACCTTACCCCAAGCTGGTAAAATGGAACATGCCGTAAACTCCAGCTCCGACGCTGCGTCAGTCTTTGAGCCGTCAGTATACCAGATGTGGCTGTCCTTCCGGGGTTTAGGTCGTTCGTTGTCCCAGTTATTCCTGTCGGGGAAAAAGACCTTGAAGTTTTGTGGGAAGTTAAATCTGGGAAGGCACAGGTACACAAAGCTTATGAGCAGCCCATCATCTTGTTCTATAACCTTGCGGGTGGAAGGATGTATAAGCTTCTTGCCCTCTACACTGTCCCCTCAGATGACCCTTGCTGTAAACAGTACAGCCTCTTTCTTGATTACAATACGTAGGGGAGGACGGTCAAGAAGCACCTAGAGAGCCGCAGTTGGCGCTGTTCTCATCGCACCAGTGATGCCCACGAAGGCCAGCCGTTGTACTGGCTTCCGCCAGATAGGTGAGAATGGGTTTGCAGATGGCATCATACATCCACCTTGCCAGTTTAGGTCTGATGTCCCAGTTCCGTCCCATAAGTTTCCTGCAGGTTTAGGTACAGGCCCTAGCCTTTTGAATAGTTCCGTCTAGGTGCGGAGTCCATGAGAGCTTTTTATCAAGGATAAGTTCTAGATATTTGGCCTCTTTAGAGTTTATCTTTTCAGCTTCAAGGAATGGTTCTACTAAACTGTCCCTTTACCTTTTCCTGGAGAAAATTACTATGTTGGTCCTCTTGGTATTTACGTCTAACCCATTGTTACTACACCAATTGGCGACTATGTTCAGAACATACTGTACCTCTGATTAGAATGATAATGTCAGCCGCATAACCCTGAACCGTTTTCGCTACGAAGGCAGATTAGTTCGTCTACTACGATGGACCATGGCAGATGGAATATCACTCCTCCCAGTGGGCAATCTTTCGTAGCTAAGAATCTGACCCTTTCCTGTCCTACAGTGGATGTAATGGTCCTGGATTTAAGGTCCGGCGACATTTGTTTTGATCAACCCCTCTCCGCCGGACGCAACTGTCTATTATAGAGTGTTCTATGTTGTTGAAATCGCCCTCCATATACAATAAATAACCTAACGCCACCTCTTTGTCCTCCAGGGACTTCTCAATTTTCGTTGTCATCCTCTGAAGAGCGTGGATAGTAGAACTTCCTTGAAGCTACGCTTATTGGTGTCTGTGAAAAGGGTTCCCAGTAAGGAAACTATCCCTTTCCATTGTTCTAGTAGAAAGGACGTAAGACTCATGGGTCGGTATGACTTTGGTTGGACCGCTTGTTTTCCCCCACCTTTAGGATGTAGTGGTCCCCCACTTCCAGCCATTGTAGTTTAAGGAACACCCACGGGAAAATTCCACCTGCTCCAGGTGCTTCGTAAGGCGCTGAGGCAGATGTAACCCATCTTATTCCATCCTTGTCGAAAAGTCTTTTGACGACTCTCCAATCCACTGCACAGGGGCGTTTTATCCCAGTCTGCGTTTAGATGGTTCTGGTCGTGCTAAGGAGTATGCAGTCAGGAAAATGCACCTCGGATAACAAGTTAAGGAGATCCATGCAACTGTTCGCGAATGATCCGTCGGCTATTTTCAGGAGCCTTAACTCATTAGCGTGCGTCTTTGCGAGGACTCTGTGGACTATTGCGCTTCTTTTAAGGTCCTTGATCCTTATGCACCAAAGGTTTTACTGCAGTTAAGAGGCTCAGAGAAGTGCAAATAATTCCAACATGAGGGGATCGGCAAAGTCCAGCTTTTTTCCTTTCGTTTGCTTGTACTTAATGTGAGCAATTACCCCCTTCGAGTTGTAATCTCCATTTTTCATCCCCATTTCCGGCATAAACTGCAGTTAAGGCTTGGTGGAAATAAATTATAACTAAGTGAACCAGATTTGGGAAGTCCTGCATGATAACTGTTCGACGTAGGTTCCCTCTTTGGTGGAATACTCGATGTGGGCGGAGACTAGGATTATTAGATTGACTGAAGGTATAATGGGATTCCAGGGATGTCCATCAATCGTAGGGTTTAGGAATTAAGTGAAGTTTTGGGCGAATAAAGGTGGCAAGTAATAGGTTCGTCTACAAGTTCTAATCGTTCACTTAATGGAGGAACAGCATCTTTTGGCCTGATTAAAACAAATCGCAAGCGCTAGTTTACATATTTACAAAAAAAATAAAAATAAAATTAATCGCTCGTAAGCAAAATCGATTTGAATGCAACCTTGCCCCATACCCATCGACGGCAAGCATGAATGGCAGTAACCTCTACAACCAATATTGTTTGCTTCTGTCGCATTGTTCAACGCTATTTTCTTCTTGCCACTGATCGTTGTTTGGCCTGCTGCTGGAAGGTTGGTTGGCGCACCACATCCACAAAAGAGAGCAAAGAATGCGATTGCAAAGCTGCGCATGCGCCGCCGCACAGCTTACATAGTCGCTGCTATCGTTTTATTTGTTTGTTTGTTGGCTGCTGCAACAACCGTCCGCCAAGCGTCACATACATAAAAGCTGTTTATCATCTTTGTGGCTTGTTTACCACCACTTTTCGGCTATTTTGTTGTTTATGGTTATTTCTTCGCGGTTGCGCATTTATTTAAATGTGGTTTTGCTTTTCTGTCCAATCTCACACTCCGCCAAAGTTGTTGTTGGCTGACAACAATTGTGTTGTTTGTGTGATTGTTATTGCTATTGTTATAGGTTATTGCCGGGTTTTCTTCTCGCCCGTCTGCCCCTTGGTTTGGCAACTAACCAAACAGTTGTGGTTTTGCTTGGTATCGTTGTTGTTATTGCTTTTGGTTGTTGGCTGTTGGCTTCGTTTGTTTTGCTTGATTGCTGATCGGACGTTTGGTGCATTTACTTCGTTTCGGTTCGCTTGACGGCGGCGGCGGGCATACGAACAGACTTCGCTTTGGTCTCGTTTTGCTTCGTCTTAGCCAGATTCGGTTTCTTCATCTGCAATGGAATGTGGCAACGCTACTTTCTGTTGTTGGCATTGGTTTTGTTGGCGTGTTTATTGGCTGGTTTTATTCTTGACTTTGGACATTTTTAGAGATTTTTTATTTACCTTTAGGCGCTACTACATATATCATGCAAAGCTCTCTCTCACACTTCTCCAGGCATGCGCGTTCATTTTTTTTTT
>NW_023475304.1:0-3263 GCF_013731165.1 Rhagoletis pomonella
ATTGTTACGATTATCCTCGAAACCTTGAGGGATTTCCCAAATATACTCGGGCTCGTATCGCTGGATTGTTAAATAAATGCTAACGATGACCAAATTGTAGTACAATTAACTTTATTGTACAACAAACAATTTACAATACTTGCTAATACAGTAAAAACACTTTACAATACTTGTTAAAGCAATAACAACGCTTTACTACTTGTTAACACAATTAAACTTATAGCTTGCTTATTCGCAACTCAATTCTCCGCTCACTTTACTTGTAGCTTGCTGACTTGTAACTCGTAACTCACCTCGCTGTGGCGGCGCCCTTATATACCTGCGCTGGCACTTATGGCAACTCTAGAACATTCTGAAGTTTATCGCTCATTCTCTTTCTCTCGCTGTTCGCAGTGTTCATCCAACTTGACGTTTCTCTTTGTGGAACATTCTACGTCATTCCTGGAACATTCTGCCTATTTCTCGTTGTTCGCTTCGCGTTGCCGCAGTATTCGTCACACTGCCCTCCACCTAAGTCTGATCGTCCCGATCAGACATACTTGCCGCTCCAACCGCTGCAAGTCTTTCTAAGTGGACCACTTTCATCTTGGTCCTCGGTCTCCTCATTGTCTGGATTTGATGCACTGCGTCCTTCAGCCGTTTGTCAATCTTCAACGGATCTTTCCAGTCAAGTCTTTGCTTGGAGGTAAAGCTTTTCTTCTGCTGCGACATGTACAACCACAATGCGTTACTGGACATTGCTTTCGGCTTATCTCCGGGAGTGCACCATCTCACATGGTCGTGCTTCTGCCGGCCACTGGTGGTGACCAGACCATGTCTCTTCTCGTGGGCACCCTCTTCGGATCTATGCCGCATCATCTGTCCCTGACACCCTGACTCCCGCCTTCGTGCTGCACTGCCTTTAGCACATCTTGTTACATACGGATCCTTACGCTGAAACTCCCGCCGTCGTTTCGTATCTCGCTCGTCCGCAGCTGCTAGCTTCATTGACCGGACATGTATAATCTCAACCTTGGCTTCCGGCTTAACTGCTCGCTTTTGCCGACCACCTTTTTCAGGACACTTCAAAGCGCGCCTACTGCTACCACAGCCGCTTCCATTTCCGGCCACCGGCGTATCTCCATTGCAACGTGGTTCAGTGGCTTTCCTCCTCCCGGAAACACTGCCTGGCTCGCCATGACCACTTCCTTGTTGCGACCTCTTGTTCACTGAGCTGGCGGAACCGTCACGCTTTTCCTGTATCGGTGAACCACTTCCTTCTCCTGACGAAACCATTTCATCTCCATCACTGTCAACCTCTTCCCAACAAACCACTTGCCTTTCTGGTGGAATCTTCGGCACTTCCTCTAAAACCAACCGTCTGCTGAAGCACTGGTTGTCGTAACCAACCCTAAGTGGCACTTTCCTGTCGCCATTGGTTAGGATCATTCCCTGGAGGTCAATCTTCATGGCTTGCCCAAGTAGGAAATCCACGCCGATGATGACTTCATCCACAATGTCTGCGACAATAAACTTCGTGTACGAGGCCAACCCGTCGATTATTACCTCGCATAGTACATCTCCTAACACTTGGGTTCGCTCACCAGTTGCAGTCTGCAGCTTTGCTCCAGGTAGTGGCTTCACATAAAAAGTAGTCACATCAGGTCGAATAATGGAATGTGACGCTCCAGTATCCACTGTCAGCACTCGCTCCTGCCCATTCACACATCCACCAATAGTGAGGTTGCTCGCATTCCGGCCAATTTGTGAGACGGAGATTATGGGCCCTTCAACTTCTGGAGCCAGCACGCGGCCCTTCCTGCTGGCTCGTTTCAGTTTAACGACTGATTGGAGTTGGCTTCGTCTCCTTCAGCACTGCGTTTGCGTCCTGCCGAACTGTTGGACCTGTTGGAACCCGTCTTACATTCGCGTGCTAAGTGGCCTGGTTTTCCGCATCTAAAGCATTTCCTAGCACCATCCTTTCTCTCGGTTGCACCGGGAGTATTCTTCTCTGCCATCGACTTGAGTGTCTTCAGGATCTCGTTCATCACGTCAGGTGTCTCCACTTCTACTCGATGGGCTTTGTAGGCTGGTCTACTTAGGAGCGCCGCCGTGTCACGTGTCTGAGCATACGAGACCGTTTCAGCAAATGTTGGCTTTGGATTTGCATACGTCTCGCGCTTGGTATACACGTCCCGCATTCCGTTGATGAACCTCTGGATTTTTACTCTTTCGAGGTGCTCACCAGATGCATCTCCAATTGCCAAATGAGCCAACCTTTCAACCTCGGAGGCGAATTCCTGTAGAGTCTCGTTGGATTTCTGGCAGCGATTTTCCAGCTCCATCTGGTAAATCTGTCTCCTGTGCTCGCTACCATAACGTCTTTCCACTGCACCCATTAACGCATCGTAACTGTTCCTTTCACAATCAGGAATAGTCTGCAAGATTTCCGCTGCAGGTCCTTTTAATGCAACGAACAGTGCAGCGGATTTATCCTCCATGCTCCAGTGATTTGCTGTAGCTGTCTTCTCAAACTGGAGCTTAAAGACTTGGAAAGGAATCGTGCCGTCAAAGGATGGAGTCTTTACCTTGGGCGCGCTGTTCGAAGAAGGTGGGCGATTCAACTGCATATCTCGGAGGCGACCTTCCAACTCTTCTACCTTAGCCTCGACTTTCTCCTGAATTAGCTCTTCGATTTTATCTTGTCGTTCCTCGATTTTATCCTGTCTCTCTCTGAGTTCCGCGTTATCTTTAAATAAATTCTCTTGTAGCTGAGTAATCTTTTCATCTAGTTGCGATGACATGTACGTTTTCTGTGCTTCCAGCTGCGAGGACATGCGTGTTTCCTGCACTTGCAGCTGGGATGAAATCTGTGATATGGCACCCAACAACATGTTCATGTCTATAGCCGCTGACGCACAAGGAGCCTTTCCCTGCTCTTCAAGCTTCGCTGATGTCTGCTGCACATCCTTCGACGAACAAGCAGCCTCATCCTTCTGTTCGTCCTTTGCGGATGCATCGTCGGATTTACCCTGGAAGTCGTATTTGTCCACGTCGATGCCTTCAGCTTCCATAGCCTCCCGCAAACGGGATAATAATTCCACTTTTCTTCCGGAGGTGGCCAAATTACGCTTTTCCAACTCCTGTTTCAGTTCCTCAATCTTTAAGTCCTGAATTTTCGCCATTTTCAGTAGTTTATCCTTCGGGATTTATTTAACAATCCCACTTCTGACACCAATTGTTACGATTATCCTCGAAACCTTGAGGGATTTCCCAAATATACT
>NW_023475305.1:0-251 GCF_013731165.1 Rhagoletis pomonella
TTTGACACTTTCTGACGGTTAAGTTTTGGCGCGCAATTTTCTTTTTAATTGGGAATAGTTCCCATCGTCATAAAAATAAAAAAATGGGTTCAAGCCCTGGCCAAAGCAACATTGCAAAAAATTTAGAAAAAAGGTTTTTCTTAACAGCGGTCGCCACTCCGCAGAATATGGCAAACCTCCGAGTTTATTTCTGCCATAAAAAACTGCTTCTCATAAAAATACAATCACCGTTCGGAGTCGGCGTAAAACTG
>NW_023475305.1:351-3263 GCF_013731165.1 Rhagoletis pomonella
TTTTTTTTTTTAGTCTATGACTTTAACAATCTTACAGACTAGATTACATAATAGGTTAGAATAATAGAAATTATATTAATTATACAATGTTTCAATATTAGATTTAAATATCAATCTCGGCAATGAAAACTCAATATTTACAATTTTTGAGATTTTATTAAACTCTGTGAGGGCTCTATATATTGGTGCTAGAGTAAAGTAATTTGCCTTAACTGGAAGCATATAAAAAGGTAGTTGAAAACGCAAAATTCTGTTTGGAACATTGAAACAAATCTGGTTAAGTAAAACAGGGCAATCAATATATCCATTAACCAGATCATATATAAACATCAGTGACTGGATAAGTCTTCTACTTTCCAGTGATTTTACATCAATAAGCTTACAGAGAGAATTATAGGCCGGTAAAGGCTCAGAAAAGTTAAGCGGCTGTAGGGCAAAGCGAACAAATTTGCGCTGGACTCTTTCAAGCCTACTAGCATAAAGGCTATATATTGGATTCCATATTATAGATGCATACTCTAATTTAGAACGTACCAGCGCATTGAAAAGAGTTTTCCTGGTATAAGGATCTTTGAAATCCTTAGCATATCTACGCAGAAATGCTAAGTTGCTATACGCCTTCGGGATAACGTAATTAACATGATTTGTAAAAGTGAAACCCGAGTCAAACACAACACCCAGATCTATAAAATCATTGACTGAGGTCAGTTTATGGTTCAAAATACTATAAGTCGAGCTGATGATGTTTGAAGACCTAGAAAAGGTCATATGGTAGCATTTATTAATGTTCAGTGATAATTTATTTACCCGACTCCAAGTAATAACATTATTCAGATCATGTTGTAGATAAAGTGTATCAGAGACACAAGTAATTTTTTTAAAGAGTTTAAGGTCATCTGCGTAGAGGAGGAACTCGGAATATTTAAAACAGTTCCCAATATCATTTATAAATAAAACAAATAACAGAGGGCCAAGGACACTACCCTGTGGTACACCGGAAGTTGCAATAAAGCTGTTAGATCTGTAACCTTCAATTTCAACAAACAGCAATCTGTTCGAAAGATAAGATTTCAACCAGGACAAAAATACCGAGTGAAAACCAAGACTCTCTAACTTACGTAACAAAATAGAATGGGAAACTTTGTCAAAGGCTTTGGAAAAGTCTGTATAAATAGTGTCCACCTGTGACCCACATTTGAAGGATGAGACACAATATTCCGAAAAAGTCACTAAATTAGTAACCGTTGAGCGACCGCGAACAAAACCATGCTGACGAGGTTCTAATATGCTCTTAGTAGCGAAAGAAAGCTTATCTTTGACGACTATTTCAAAAAGTTTGGAGCAAGCTGTTAACTTGGAAATAGGCCTATAATTTGAGACATCATTCTTACTTGCAGACTTAAAAACTGGGGTAATGGATGCAATCTTCCAACGATCAATAAAAATGCCTAATGAAAGAGAAAGATTAAAAATTATGCATAATGGGACACAGATGGATGAGACGCATTGCTTTAAAAAATATGAAGAAAGACCATCATTGTCACTTTTCATGGAAGATTTAAGACAGGAAATACCAATCGAAATATCTAACTCTGTTAAGGTTAGAGACCCAAAATCTAAGGAAGAATGAGGAGGGAAATTTACTGAAGTATTAACAAACTCGTCATCTGTAACAAAATTCGATTTAAAAAACTCTGCAAAAAAATTGACAGAATCGGTAAGCGACTGTGAGCTCTTCCCATTAAAGTGCATACAAGTTGGAATATTGGACCCACCTCTTTTAGAGCGAATATAGTTCCAAAAGGCCTTGGGGTTTACTTTCAGCTCAGATTCAAATCTGTTTATATATTTATTATATAGAAATTTGTCTAAGACGTTAAATTGCTTCATATAATAGTAATATTTATCTTTAAAGCTAATGATGTTGCGTTCCTTATACAGCTTGTAGTATTTATTTCTTTTGTTTTTTAAAGCTTTAAGATTTTTAGTATACCACGGGAGTTTATGAAGTCGAGGCGGTAGTAGTGAAAGTTTATTAGTGAATAATTCAGTCAACTTATGTAGAAAAGATTCAAAGCACAAAGAGACATCTTGCGAATTCAGAATAGTCTTCCAATTTACATCCGAAATAGCAACATTTAATTCATTATAATCGGCACCACGAAAGTCGAAAGAGTCGCAATTTTTATCTTCAATGGAAAAAATATCATAGAATTCTAGTGATACGATGAGAGGCACATGATGTTTATCAGTGGCGCTAATCGGAAAACCACATTCATTCAAACTAAATATTAAGTTTTCATCAACAAAAATAAGATCTAAAATTTTATTCAATTTATTAAAAAATGTATTGATTTGAATGAGATTAAAGCTAAGGAGACTATCTATAAAATAAATCTCATGAGCTCTATTAATATTTGTTGGAGTTAAAATATCATTGTTTTGCAAATATGACCATTTCAAATCAGTGAGATTAAAATCACCTAAGAAGCAGAAATTACAATTCTCATTATGCTCAACAAGATGCATTATATTATTAACATGACAACTATACAGATCATCCGTACTGATTGGTGGTACATAAGACACACATACCAGTAATTTACGAGCAAGGCCAAAAATACACACACACAGTTGATCAATAAGAGAGTCGCCATCCAATAGTTGAATATTTGAAGAACGTAAACAGCTTTTAACGGCAATTAAAACACCACCGCCCTTACGGTGACCAGTTTTTATAGCGTCTCTATCCTTTCGATAAATTTGAAATAAATTTGGATTAAAATACTCTTCATCAAAGAAGTCTGAGTTAAGCCAGGTTTCGACAAATACATAAATATCATATTCAGCTCGCGAGGTCGCTAAATACACTTCCTTCGTTTTAGTACGCATTCCAGACATATTTTGGAAAT
>NW_023475306.1:0-3262 GCF_013731165.1 Rhagoletis pomonella
TTAAAGTTAAAAGCTACAATTAATGGCATGGTAACATATTGGATATCTCAATTCTATCGACTAGGTGTATGGTGTCAAATTAGCACTAAATACCATTTTTTTCTTAAAAAACGAGAGCTACACATTTTTTCTTTCCACAACAAAGTTACAACAAAAACACTACAATTAATGCCGTAGTTAACTTTTCCAAATTCGAAAAGTGTAGTGCTAACTTGACACACGTAATGAAAAGGCAACATTTGTTGTAGAAAAGAAAACGTCATTAGCCATACTGCAGTTTATAATTATGTTCTTAAATGCTCAAACGTGAAAGTTTAAGTTATTGTATTGAAAATTGTATACATACCTTCATTGCTGGTATAATCTAATGGAAGAGGCAAATGATTGCTGGATTTCTTATCAAGGTCATCTTGGTTCTTTGAACGTAAAAACAGGACTGTAGCAACAATAACCAATACTAATATGAATACAACAGCAACAGTGGCGCCAGCAACAATGCGCATATGGATAGAATCCTCATAACCTAATAAAACCAAAATGTATATTTTTATAACCAGAATTTTCCGCTTTATTACCTAAACTGACACCCTGGTGTGTTTGCGCATAAACTATATTACTGTAAGTACCATAACCGTTCAGTGTTTTGCAGCGCACCTGAAACCCATATTCTGTATTTTCATTCAATCCTTCAATGTGTGCTTTTGTGTCCTTGGTGTTTAGAGCAGTTTTATTTATTGCATCCAATTCTGGTTTGGGAAACCAGCGCACCTCATAAAATTCAATAGGAGAATCGCTTTGCACGGGTTTGTCCCAAACGAGATCGACTTCTTTACTTGTTGTTGAAACAACGCGAACGTTGAACACAGTCGAAAGAATAGCGGATTCTGTTGTGAATATGATTTCGGCATACTCCGTTTTTATTTGGCTTAAATCGTAAGGTTGGCTGTTAGCAAGACTGCCCGACGATTTTAAATTATTTGCAAGTGCATTTTCGGAAAATACTTCACTATAACCCATATTTATGGAATTATTGTGCTGATCAAAAGATTCATTGCCGTTATTGTCAGAGTCCACTAAATATGAAATTCCGTTCAATGAATGAATTTGGATGGTGTATGTTGTTACGGGTTCTAAATTCGTTAAAGTTAATTTTGTTTCATTAAACGTGTCTGATGCTGGATTGTACACAACATTCGATGAACACGAAAGACATCGTACTTTGTAAACAACGTCACTGCGATATTTATTTAGTTTAACATGAGGTGAAGATTCAGAAACTTCTTTCGTGGGAGTATTCCAAGATAGAATTGCACTCGTTTGATCAACAAATAACAGTGTGAGATTTGTGGGAGGTCCAGGCGGTTTATAACAAGGCATATGCTTTCCATCGTATGGATGTCGATAGAAACCAGGAAGGCATTTACAAAACCCTGAAGCTGATTTTGGGGCATTGGAGTTGGAAGGGCATGGCACACATATATTAACTTCCTTGGAGCGAAATTTTCCAATAGGACATTCTAAAAATTAATCAAGAAAATATTTTATTAAAGCAGCACGAATAACAAAATAAAAAAAAACGGTATAAGAATGAGAACGTTGCCAAAAATAAAAAAAAGTATATCCCTCGATAGAGGTTTTTGATACAACTATATATTTTTTTTTTGGGAAATGAAAACTACAGTAGTTACGAAAGGTCAAAGGGCAAATGCAGCGCTTTTTTTTCAAATCCAAATATCTCGAAAACCATCGCACGGATTCTATAAATTTTGATGTCATTCAATACGAAATACATATGAATCGCTTTAATTAGATATATAAATGTTAAACATCTTCTAAAGTTTTAACAACAATTCAATTTATGTAAAAAACAGTATAAACAATTTTAAACGAACGCATTTTTCTTTAAAACTTGGCTTATTAATCACATATTTAAATGTTATAATTAAATAGCACGTGAATAAAGCTTTCATTTGATATACAACATGTTGTGTTCAGTCCTCGCCAATCGGAGTATTTTAATAAAATAAACCCGGTCGGTCCGACTTCGGCTAAGCTGTTCAGAGTATTTATTCTCGGAACTCCTTTACGACACTGGTCATATTCCGCCCCCCTTCTCCGGCAACACAGAAAGGAGAGTTTTACCTAATAAGGGTTAGAATCCCTAAGTACGGCCGAAAACCGCCTAACCAGAAAAGAATTATGTGCAAGAATTCTGTGGATGCCGTGACCGGAGTTATATGCACAATAATTCTAATATACCTTTGACCAAAAAGAGGGTCTTCCGCCCCCCTTCGACAGCAACACAGAATGGAGAATTCTACTTAGTAAGGCTTATAATCCCTAAGTGCACCCGAAGGTCGCCTACGCAGAAAAGAGTTACATACAAAAATACATACAGAAATCCGGAAGAAATGTAATATACCTTTGACAAAAGAAGAGGGGTTACAGCCCTCCTCGCCGGCAACACAGAAAAGAGAATTCTAGTTAGTAAGGGTTATAATCCCTAAGCGCGGTCGAAAGCCGCCTACGCAGAAAGTTTTGCGCAAAAATACTGTGGTATTGGTCCGACCAGGGTTTTTTTTTTTAAATACTCTGTATAGCGACAACTGTAGACAACATGTTGTGTATCGTATGAAATCTTGATTCATGTGTTATTTAATTATAAGATTCTTAAATGTAATTAACAAGGCAACTTTTAATGAAAAATGTGTTCGTTTAAAGTTCTTTGTAATTTTTTTTACATAGGATTTTTGCTAAAACTTCGGAAGATATTCATATATAGTGGTGTAGTGGTTAGCAGAGCGCGCTACCACTCCGCAGCGCCCGTGTTCAAGCCATGGTCAAAGCAATATCGGAAAAAAATATATAGAAACAAGTACGAAAGTCTAAGTTCGGGCGGAACCGAACATTAAATACCCGGCGCAAGTATTAAATATATGTTTTCCACCTTTCCGAAAGCTACCGCTACATGATAAGCGGTAAAGTAAGTAAACTAGCATCCTTAAATTTCGAAATATTGAAATTTAAAGCATTTTTGAAATTTACCGTTACATGAAAAGCGGCCGTAATTTTAGTCTGATTTCAACAAATTACTAGAACGGTTAACGAGATACATAGATGTGATCATAAGTGGGCGGTGCCACGCCCATTTTCCAAAATTTTATCATAAACGTATTTCCTGGTAAAGAATTGTTGCAACCATCAATTTTAAATAAATGTGGGATTAGGTCCTAGTACGGTAAGACGGCAACACCGACGCTAG
>NW_023475307.1:0-3262 GCF_013731165.1 Rhagoletis pomonella
CGAGTATATTTGGGTAATCCCTCAAGGTTTCGAGGATAATCGTAACAATTGGTGTCAGAAGTGGGATTGTTAAATAAATCCCGAAGGATAAACTACTGAAAATGGTGAAAATTCAGGACTTAAAGATTGAGGAACTGAAACAGGAGTTGGAAAAGCGTAATTTGGCCACCTCCGGAAGAAAAGTGGAATTATTATCCCGTTTGCGGGAGGCTATGGAAGCTGAAGGCATCGACGTGGACAAATACGACTTCCAGGGTAAATACGACGATGCATCCGCAAAGGACGAACAGAAGGATGAGGCTGCTTGTTCGTCGAAGGATGTGCAGCAGACATCCGGGAAGGTTGAAGAACAGCAAAAGTCTCCAAGTTCATCAACAGCTATGGACTTGAACACGTTATTGGCTGCTATGTCACAGATGTCATCACAGCTGTCGTCACAGATGCAAGCACAGGATACACGCATGTCACAGATGTCATCTCAGATGCAAACACAGTTGTCAGATATTTCGTCGCAGCTACAGGCACAGAAGACACACGTATCACAGTTGCTGGAAGTCCAGGATGCAAAGATTACACAACTGCACGAGAATTTGGCTAGAGATAACGAACAAATCAAGGATAGACAGGATAAAGTCGAGGCTAAGGTAGAAGAGTTGGAAGGTCGCCTCCGAGATATGCAGTTGAATCGTCCACCTTCTTCGACCAGCGCGCCCAAGGTAAAGACTCCATCCTTTGACGGCACGATTCCTTTCCAAGTCTTTAAGCTCCAGTTCGAAAAGACGGCTACAGCTAACAACTGGAGCATGGACGATAAATCCGCTGCTCTGTTCGTGGCATTAAAAGGACCTGCAGCGGAAATATTGCAGACTATTCCCGACTGTGAAAGGAACAGTTACGATGCCTTAATGGGTGCAGTGGAGAGACGTTATGGTAGCGAGCACAGGAGGCAGATTTACCAGATGGAGCTGGAGAATCGCTGCCAGAAATCCAACGAGACTCTACAGGAATTCGCCTCCGAGGTTGAAAGGTTGGCTCATTTGGCAATTGGAGATGCATCTGGCGAGCACCTCGAAAGAGTAAAAATCCAGAGATTCATCAACGGAATGCGGGACGTGTATACCAAGCGAGAGACGTACGCGAATCCAAAGCCAACATTTGCTGAAACTGTCTCGTATGCTCAGACGCGTGAAACGGCGGCGCTCCTAAGTAGACCAGCCTACAGAGCACATCGCGTGGAAGTGGAAACACCGGACGAGACAAATGAAATGCTGAAGAAGATTATCCAACTGCTGGGCGAGAAAAAGCATGGCTCTGGCAAATGTTTTAAATGTGGAAAGCCAGGCCACTTCGCCCGCGATTGCAGCGCAAGTTCCAGTGGGCTCAACAATTCAGCAGGACGCAAACGCAGGGCTGAAGGAGACGAAGCCAACTCCAATCAGTCGTTAAACTGAAACGAGCCAGCAGGAAGGGCCGCGTGCTGGCTCCAGAAGTTGAAGGGCCCATAATCTCCGTCTCACAAATTGGCCGGAATGCGAGCAACCTCACTATTGTTGGATGTGTGAATGGGCAGGAGAGAGTACTGACAGTGGATACTGGAGCGACACATTCCATTATTCGACCGGATTTGGCCACTTTTTATGTGAAGCCACTACCTGGAGCAAAGCTGCAGACTGCAACTGGTGAATGCACCCAAGTATTAGGAGAAGTACCATGCGAGGTAATAATCGACGATTGGGCCTCGTACACTAAGTTTATAGTGGCAGACATTGTGGATGAAGTCATCATCGGCGTGGATTTCTTACTTGGCCAAGGCATGAAGATTGACCTCCAGAGAATGATCCTGACAGATCGTCACAGGAAAGTGCCACTTAGGGTTGGTTACGACAGCCAGTGCTGCAGCAGACGGTTAGTCTTAGAGGAAGTGTCGAAGATTCCACCAGAAACGGAAGCGGTTAGTTGGGCGGAGTTTGGCAGTGATGGAGACGAAGTGGTTTCGTCAGGAGAAGGAAGCGGTTCACCGATACAGGAAAAGCGTGACGGTTCCGCTAGCTCAGTGAAGAAGAGGTCGCAACAAGGAAGTGGTCATGGCGAGCCAGGCAGTGTTTCCGGCAGGAGGAAAGCCACTGAACCACGTTGCAATGGTGATACGCCGGTGGCCGGAAATGGAAGCGGCTGTGGTAGCAGTAGGCGCGCTTTGAAGTGTCCTGAAAAAGGTGGTCGGCAAAAGCGAGCAGTTAAGCCGGATGCCAAGGGTGAGATTATACATGTCCGGTCAATGAAGTTAGCATCGGCGGAAGAGCGAGATACGAAACGACGGCGGAAGCTTCAGCGTAAGGATCCGGATGTAGCAAGATGTGGTAAAGGCAGTGCAGCGCGAAGGCGGGAGTCAGGGTGTCAGGGACAGATGATCCGGCATAGATCCGAAAAGGGTGCCCACGAGAAGAGACATGGTCTGGTCACCACCAGTGGCCGGCAGAAGCACGACCATGTGAGATGGTGCACTCCGGATGATAAGCCGGAAGCAATGTCCAGTAACGTATTGCGGATGTACATGTCACAGAAGAAGAAAAGCTTCACCTTTAAGCAAAGACGTGACTGGAAAGATTCGAAGATTGACAAGCGGCTGAAGGACGCAGTGCATCGAATCCAGACAATGGGGAGACCGAGGACCAAGATGAAGGTGGTCCACTTGGAAAGGCTTGCAGCGTTTGGAACCGCAAGTGTGTCTGATCGGGACGATCAGACTTAGGTGGAGGGCAGTGTGGCGAATACTGCGGCAACACAAAGCGAACAACGAGAAATAGGCAGAATGTTCGAAGAATGACGTAGAATGTTCCACAAAGAGAAACGTCAAGTTGGATGAACACTGCGAACAGCGAGAGAAAGAGAATGAGCGATAAACTTCAGAATGTTCTAGAGTTGCCATAAGTGCCAGCGCAGGTATATAAGGGCGCCGCCACCACGAGGTGAGTTAGTTACGGAGTTACAAGTCAGCAAGCTACAAGTAAAGTTAGCGGAGAATCGAGTTGTGAATAAGCAAGCTATAAGTTTAATTGTGTTAACAAGTAGTAAAGTGTTGTTATTGCTTTAACAAGTATTGTAAAGTGTTTTTACTGTATTAGCAAGTATTGTAAATTGTTTGTTGTACAATAAAGTTAATTGTACTACAATTCGGTCATCGTTAGCATTTATTTAACAATCCAGCGATACGAGCCCGAGTATATTTGGGTAATCCCTCAAGGTTTCGAGGATAATCGTAACA
>NW_023475308.1:0-3262 GCF_013731165.1 Rhagoletis pomonella
TGTAGGAGCTGTTGATAAGGCCCCCGTTTTTGGCTCTGAGCGCTATGCCTCTCTGGACGCAAACCCATATGCCCGTTTATGGATGACTACACATCGGGACTACGAATACCGCATCTGAGTTGGGGTCCTATCGCATGGAAATTAGCAAATAAAATAATACCTTTTCATGCGATTACGGGACATCCAAACTGACTCCCGAAATTGGCTCTTCCGCAATTCTCAGCTTGGCTGAGGCTAAGCCGTTTACCATTGGTCGTTCGGGATGGCCCCGAATGAAGAATAACAGCTGAGATCGATGGTATTTAGGGAAATTGCAAGAACTAGAAACGGTCACTTGCCTTATTTGATAGGAAATTTTAAATCCTCCTTCGGATACTACTATTAGGCATCAAAACGGCGAGAAAGGCCCGCTTGCACCATCGCAGGGAAGTAGCGGGCTGAATGCACACATAGTATGGGGCGCCAATGAGCCCTGTGTTAGACCTCCACCCCATCAGAAAATGCCAAACTCGTGTGTACCAAAAGGGTGCACAACGCCGAGGATGAGTATTAACCGACAAATAGAGGAGCTAATCCCCGAAAAGATGTCCCAACCCTTGCAAGAAGGAGGCTATCTTCTAGTTATATTATCAGATAGCCAAGCCTTAATGAGAGGCCTAGGCAGTAGGGTGATCATCTCCACACTCGTCAAAGAGGTTTTTGACACTATTTGAGAGCTGGTACCGTAACTTTATACTGGGTAACAGGTCAAAGGAAACGAGGTCACCGACAAGGGATCTCAGATCTTGTTTCTACTGGAGATGCGTTCTCAGCTGAAAGGATGTACGTTAAGGGGTATGATGGAAGACTCTAAAAGTCTTCGGAATAACACCTAATGCCTAAAGATATGCTACAACCTCAATCAACTGGTATCAAACCGTGAAAAAGAACATACACACTGAGTTCATGCAAGCTGCATGCACAAAGAAATCGTGTACACTTCTCAAGTATCCAATTACAGAAATTATTGGAGTTACAAGTTTCTGGCATAGCATCCTACCCGCCAATTTTTAGCATGTATAAATCCTTTAATGTACCTCCATTCTTCATGGTCTCTCCTCTCACAGGGTTAATCAAACTATAAAGGCCTTTTCAGACTATACCCACTCCTCAAGCAGTAAAAGGTTTCTCTAAGGTTTCAAAGGCTACATATTTGCGCTGAAATCCCTTTTTCTAGCTACAAAATAGCTTTGAGTACGATACTCTCCCCCCTCGAAGGAGAATCCTAGTTCTATTCGCTATTTTCTCTTCCAGATAAATAGAAGCTAGAAGATTTCTCTGGGCATCTTCATATCACGCTTTGTTTCTGTTTATTGGTAATTTCTTGTTGTTTTCCGCCATTTGAAGAGGTAGGAAATGAGTCTTAAGAATTTCCGGTTTATGGTAGCAAATATAAAACTCTTTAGATGTTATTTGTACTGCATTTTTTTGGAATATCAAGCCAGCTGAAGTACGGGACCGACGCGTCGTCTCTTGAAAATGGAGGGGCACAGGAAAGGATTTCAATTTTCATTTTTGATGAACTAAACTGGCCTTGTCGGCTTTTCTATTTCATTAAAGTCGTAAATCCTCAATCATTGAGAACATTGAAAACGTCGAATGGGAACAAACATAAACAGTTTTGTGCACAAACAAGTTTACATGGGTACACATATACGAGTATGAATGCCTGCATATTGTCCTCCACAATTACGAGAATTGCATTCATTCAATGATATTCAATCACGTCATTAAGATGTCAATTGTCAATGGGCGGCGCAGCGCGGCGCGCAGATGTGCCCTTGAAACCAAAAATAATAAAAACAAAAGCCATTGCAAAATAAAACCGGTAGCAATTGCACCCACACACACAGGTAGGCGCGCACAAACATTTAAGCAAACAAATAGAGAAGAGTACAGTACAATCATAGCTACATACATATATAAACACTAAGGCAGTAATCGATCCAAACAAACCCAGATTATTGGCGAACAATACCTTGGATGTGCATAAAAACACATACACACACGCACGCATATACATATGTATGTACTTGCATGTATATGCACTCACAAATAGGATAAACGCTGGAAAACTGGCACAAACTGGCAGCGGTGGTGGCACAAATCACCCGCGATCGTTGCACCACCAACAGCAACAACAACTGCAGCGCATAGAGGTAAAATTACTTTTACATAAAACAATTATTGCTGCAACCAGCTAACCCGCCAGCCAGCAGCATACAATAGCAATAAGAAATATCGATTTCATGCAATTAATGTGCAGAGGCGCATTTCAATTGACGATTTAGTGAAAACTTTCTTTTGTGCGATTTTGTGTTTTTTTTTCTTCTCGGTTGCTTTGTTTTGTGTTTTGAAGTGGGCAAAATGATCGAATTTAGTGCGCAAGTGACTATTTGTAGAGATGAGGATGTGGGAAGGGCGTGAAATGGATAGGTATATATTTATGTACATATGCACGCATATACGCAGGATTTTGGAAGGCTGAGATTAGTTTGCTGGAATTGTTTTTCTTTTATTTTAGAAGCATACAGCAGCTGCAAGAACAAAGAAAGTAGAGTTTACAATTCGATTTTGTAGTGAAAAAATTTAAGATTTTTGCTAAATTCTTTAAGTTTTTTTTTATATTTTTATGTGATACGACTATTAATATCTATGGTGCTTAGAATTTCTTAAATTGTAAATGATACTTTACTATTACTCGAATTTTTGCGTAATACCTCCTCTTTTTTGAAATGTATATAGAAATAGAAAAACCGAAGTGAAACTTCTTCCGATTACCCATATAGCCAGACACACTTAATACTAATCTAATATTAAGCCTGATACTAATTTTAACTTAGTCTTAACCTAATTCGGAGTCCCAATCTTAACCTTAATCCTTATCTTAATCTTAATTTCAATCTCAAACTTAATTTTAGTCTTAACAAGAATCTTAATCTTTATCTTAAATTTAACCTTAATCTTAATCTTAACCTTAGCCTTAATATTAGGCTTAATCTTAATCGTAAGCTTTACCTTAATCTTAATATAAATTTTAATCTTAATCTTAATTTTAAACTTAAACTTAAACTTAATCTTTATATTAGTCTTACTCTTAATCTTAATCGTAAGCTAAGTAATTTTAATCTTAATCTTAATTAATTGAGCTTCATCTTCGTGCTCATGTTTATGTGCATCTTCATCTTCATCTTCATCTTCATCTTCATCTTCATCTTCATCT
>NW_023475309.1:0-3262 GCF_013731165.1 Rhagoletis pomonella
TATGTCGCCTAGCTCTCTGATAAAATTTTCGGGCGTTTTTCCTGTCGAGTAGCATCTCAAGCTCTTCGCACTCACGTATTTCGGCCCCTTTCTTCTTATTGCGGAAAATACGTCTCGCTTCGTTCTTCAGTTCCCTATAACGGTCCCACATGGCTCGCGTTGCGCCCGATCGCAGCGTGGCCCTATAGGCGGGGTCTTTTTTCTCTGCGGCTTCTTCAAATTCCTCATCGTACCAGTTGTTCTTTCGAGCTCGCTGAAATCCAACAACTTCTTCGGCGGCAGTACTTAATGATCGGGAAATGTGGCTCCACTGTTCGCGTATGTCGGATTGTTGAACAATGCTCTCAGAGAGCAGCTGTGTGAGTCGAGTGGCGAATAAATTGGCCGTCTGTTGTGATTGCAGCTTTTCGACGTTAAGCTTTCCTTGCATTGTTGGGCGCACATTTTTTGCTACACAGAGGCGGGTGCGTATCTTGGTTACACAAAGATAGTGGTCCGAGTCGATGTTTGGCCCTCGGAGTATATGTACGTACGTCTAAAACGCTGGAGGCATGCCTTCCGTCTATCACAACATGGTCGATCTGGCTTCTCGTTTTTCGATCTGGAGGCAGCCGTGTAGCTTGGTGGATGTTCTCTGGTTTGAACCCACGACCCGTCTATCAAAGTACAATTTTGATTAGATCAACTGCGCCGTTATTCCGGATCAACGTTGCCGTCTGTCTATGCTTTTACAATGCATCCCCTTTAATGTATCTTGAGTTTTAGGCCATTTCAACGTGTCGCAACTCGTTTTTGCTCAAACTTGTAAGGAATTTCTCTTTAACAATTACCTTGCCAAGTTTCAAAATGTTAACACTTGAAGTCAGACATCAGATTATTACGGAACTAATTAAGTGTAAAACTTAATTATATAATTTACACAAAAAATTGATAGGCCTTATCGCGAATTTCACGTGAACAAATACTCCCAAAAATTATGAAGTAAAACAAAAACAATTTTTCCCAATTTGTTTTTGTTTTGCATGTTAAATTATGGGAACAATTTATTCACATGAAATTGGCGATAGGGCTGGATATTTTCCAAGAGTGACGAGTGGGACAACGATGACACTCGTCTTTCTGAGTTGAATGATTCATTTCCCAATTTTAGACAAAGTAAACATATTTCGGTAATAGCGCTTTTATTGTTTGAAAATTAAAAAATATTTTAGCTTGTGGCGGGTGGGAGGAGTCACTATTGAGGACACATAGTTCATGAGTAAAATGAACGCTAATGGTTTGATGTAAATATTTACTATACTTTTAATAAGGGGGTCTTATTTGAACAATGGGAAGATTAAATAATTATATGTTAAAAAAATACATATTTTGCTTTGACGGGTGGGAATTCCAATAAACATTTCGGTAAACTCTTATAACTTCTCACCATAAATGTGTTTTTGTAATAACAGGAATTGTACTTTTTTTATCGTTGTTTTTTTGCATTGTCACCTTTAATACCCGAGGAATGCCTTGACAACTAGATGAAAAAATATTATATTGGACATAAATTACGTTTTCATTGAATCATTAACTTGAATTTATGAGCCATTTTTGGAGTTTAACGCTAAATTCTGCTCTTACCATATGTATACTCCCATACTAATAATTAATACATATTTTGTTTTAGTGAGCTCCTGGTAATTGACACAGTTATGAAATTTTTACACAACCTAGAAAAAAATGTAGCGGTCATTTCAACATTGGCTTCGGGTAAAAATGTTTAAATAATTGAAAAACGAATATCTTGCCTCCCCTTTGATAATGAATGGTGGAAGAGATAGTCTTTCGACTCGACAATGTGGCCACTCGCCAGCATAAGGCAGCCGTCGTTAACCCATGTATTCTACCTTCGTTGTGAAATCCAGCCCATTCTTGAAGAAAATTTTTATAAAAGAGAGCTTATCTTTTCAATACAGAATGGTCTTCACCACATTTGCTTCTCGTCTTCTACATTTACATTTCATTTTCAAAGTAAAGTTATTTATAAATACATGTACGCGTCAAACAATAACACTAAACAATAAAATATTCGCTTTTAAAAACTTGGAAATAAGCTTTTTGCTATAAACATTTAATTTACGCATGTAAAACTAATTTATCGGAAGTTTATTCCAAAAATTCCTTTAGATCAGATTAAAACTAAATACTAAGAGCAGTGACTATTCAATTTACAAATAGGAAGAGGCGAAAAAAGCAAAGCAATCGATACTTTTTTAGGGTATTCTATATGAGTACTGGTATCGATACTTTTCTAAAAAGTTCTATCACTATATTCGCCATCGCCAACGCGTAAAGGTCCGTAAATCTTTCGCAGAATCTTTCTCTCGAAAACTCCAAGAGCCGCTTCATTAGATGTTTTCATTGTCCATGCCTCCGCGCCATACACAGTGATCGGACTTCTGCCACATTGTGGTAGATCTACCACATTTTGGAGCATCCACCACATCTACCACACAAGGTCTGAAATCTACCACAAATTCGCATTTTTAACTTTGTACATTTACGATTCGATACGATACAAATGTTCTGGTACTCGATTCCAAAAAAATATCGTTTGAAAACTTTCGAGTAAAAAGTATCGGTATCGAATGGCAAAAATATCGATATGGTGTATCGTATCGAAGTTCGTGTCCCTAATAACAAGAATGATAGCATACAAGATTTCGCATTCCCGGTGGTGATGACATTGCTCAAGTAGAAGTAAACAAAGCAGAATGGGAGGAGAAAAGAAACTGTCAAACAGCGAATTTTCTCAATTTCTTAATATTAAATTTTTTCGTCGGGAAACGTGATTTTATTGTGTTAAATTGCAAAATATATGATTTATAAAAAGAACTAATAAAGGAAATGTAAAAAATCGCGATTTTTGTGAAAGTATTAGCCCATTACAGTGCATCTTAAGTTTTTAAGGCGTTGTTTACTTTTACTTGAGGATTATCAAACTCGGCAAAACCCAAGTTAAAAGGTGTTTCTATAGATTCGAATTAAAACAATCTCAGTTTAGGTGAAACCATGGAGACTTTTTTTTTTTAATTTTTGTAAACAGTTTGATCCGAAACCTGAGATCTACCACATTTTTTCTAAATTTACATTTTTTTCCAGATTCTACCACACAGAATTTTTATAAAGTCCGATCACTGGCCATACACCAGCAAAGGCATGATGAGTGACTTATACAGCCTTATTCTGTATCTCGAACGTTAGGCCGCACGAACGATTC
>NW_023475310.1:0-3261 GCF_013731165.1 Rhagoletis pomonella
AGCATTGTAGAAGAAGCGGCGGGGCGAATAAAACGCTTCGTTACAATTGGCGCCCGAGCAGGGACCCTTGGTAAATCGCACACGTGTAAAGGAAAAATTATTATATGTTGGATACGAACAAAATGGCGGAAGTGATCAACACAGCATGGCTAGATGATATACCTAAGGAGCAACTAGTATCCATCGCATAGGAATTGGGAATCGAGTGCGCGGGTACCGCCCGAGAAATACGCGAGCGCATAACGGCGCTGGCGGCCAAGGCGCACACCGACCCAGAGATCCATACCAAATTCCAGGCGATGGGAATCCCCAACAGAGGCAGCGAGGTTGCCTCGGAAGATGAGGAGGAGCAGAAGACGCCAGTACCACCGGATGAACGTACGGGCAGTACGACTACTCCTATGGAAAACACGACACAGAGCCAGTTGGCGGTACCGCTACACCAGCACCAGCTGCCATCAGATCAGCCACCAATTTACCAGCACCCGCCGACAACAACCGTCGGGCCGAACCCTGCAAATCAAGCACCAACCCACACGTTTGCACCTATCATCGACCAGGTAAGGAAGTGGTCAGTGAAATATGATGGTGGGCGAGACCCGCTAGTTTTTGTAGAGCGACTGGAGGAACTGGCCGAGGCGTATGCCCTGAACGTGGACCTCCTGCCAAAGACCATGCCCGAGTTGCTGTGCGGCACCGCTCTTCACTGGTACCGCAACAACAACGAACACTGGAGTAGCTGGATAACCTTCAAGCGCGACTTCCTACGCTTCTTCCTCCCAACTCGGTATTTCGAACGCCTCGAGGACGATATACGGCAGAGAAGGCAGCACCCACGGGAGAAATATAAGGAGTACGTAATCGCGATACAGAACCTGATGCGACATGCCGGGTATAGCAGCGAGCAGCGTTTGGAAAGAATTTTCCGCAACAGCCACCCCGATTACTTGTTATACATTCGGCGGCGGGATTTCACCACTCTATCTGAACTACTCACGCTCGCGGAGGAGTACGAGTGTATCCACGAAGGCCACAAACGGACGACGGAGACATCACGCCGGGAGGTGGCAAGGCAAGTCACCGGCGACAACCCGTTGAGGACCACCACTCAACCGGATGAACCATCTCATCGCACCCCACTGGTGCGGACGACACAACGCCACCCGCAAGTTACACCACACACACCGCTCAGCGACGGACACACATTGTCGTGACCTATCCAGAAACCAGAGCTTCGACCCCAACAACGTATGCAGGAGATGTGGGCAGGAAGGACATTATGCCAGGCGATGCCGCAACGCACGGAAGATATTCTGTTGGGAGTGCGGTCGAGCCAATGTCCGCACGATCGAATGCTGTCGCCGGCGTCAGGGAAACGGCGGAGGGCTCCACCAAGAACAAGGCGCGGTGAGCCCACCGAACCCAGCGCCGAGACACCCATAACCATGCGTCAGGATCACGGTCGACTGTACGCCCTAGTCCACTTGGGTAGGGAGCTAGTCGAGGCCGTCATCGATACCGGCGCATCGAAGAGTTTCATATCCCCCACCTTAGCGGAGTACATGGCAACCGTAGGAAGCGGAGAGAGGATAACGGTAGCCCTCGAGATACACATGGCCGACGGAACCAGTAGCAATATTTTCGAGGCCATGAGGATCGAGGTGCGTCTCGGACAAGCGATGCACCACGCAGTGCTATACATCATGCCAGGCGCAATAGACGACCTCATACTCGGCCTAGACACATTGGGAAGCATGGGAGCTGTAGTATCCTGTGGCGGTCAACAAGTTGTACTCACCGAACCGACTACACAGACGGCACCACCCGCTACCTCACAAACCACGGAGGATAACACCTCACTCGCAGTAAGTAATACCATCCCGCCGAGGACGGCTAAGAGGAAGCACCGAAGTAAGGGCAGATCCAGGAGCGAGAAGGTCAATAGAGTCGACCATGATGAACCCAGTGGAAACGTCGATAAGCACACCTCCGCGGAGATGCCACACAGTAACCATACAGGCGAGGCAACACGAATACGCGACTTCCTAGCGGAGGAGCTACAGAAGTTTGAAACCATGAGCGGAGTGGCCAACGTGGCGGAGCACAGGATCATCATGACCGATGACCGCCCAATTAAGCAGCGGTACTTTCCGCGCAAGCCAGCGATGCAGGCCATCATCAACGCAGAGATCGACGAGCTCCTCTCCAAAGGGTGCATCGAACCCTCCTGTAGCCCGCACAGCGCGCCCATCGTGTTGGCTCGGAAGAAACATGGTAAGTGGAGGTTGTGCGTGGATTATCGGCAACTAAATGCCCGATCAGTACCCGACGCATACCCCTTACCCAGAATACAACAGATACTGGACAAGTTACGGCGGGCTAAGTACATCAGCAGCCTAGACCTCAAAAACGGCTACTGGCAGATACCCCTGGAACCGAACAGTCGCCCGTACACAGCCTTCACCGTGCCGGGGCGCGGACTATTTCAATGGCGTCATGCCGTTCGGCCTACACTCCGCACCAGCAACATTTCAAAGAGCACTCGACCAGGTCATCGGCCCAGAAATGGAACCCCACGCTTTCGCCTACCTAGACGACATCATCGTCATAGGCTCCACCTTCGAGGAGCATGTACAAAACCTACGGGAAGTACTATCACGACTACAATGCGCAAATCTCCGCATCAACCCCGAGAAGTGCGACTTCTTCAAGAAGGAACTCCGATACTTGGGTCATGTGGTAAGTGAAAAGGGAATCCACACCGATCCCGAGAAGGTGGCCGCGATCCCAGAATTAAAACCACCGTCTAACGTGAAGGAAGTACGCCAATACCTCGGGATAGCATCGTGGTACCGTCGCTTCGTTCCCGATTTCGCCACGTTAAGCCAACCACTAACTGCACTCCTGAAAAAGGGTAAGCATTGGAAGTGGGGAGTCGAACAACAAGAGGCCTTCGACACCCTCAAACGGAAGCTCACCGAGGCCCCCGTACTCGCCTGTCCGGATTTTAACGAGAAATTCACCCTACAGACGGACGCTAGTAACTTTGGCTTGGGAGCGGTGTTGACACAAAAATTAGAAGGAGGTGAACGCGTAATATCTTATGCCAGCAGGAAATTGAACAAAGCGGAGGTCAACTACTCGCCCACGGAGGAGTGCCTTGCCATTGTTTGGGGAATCCGGAAGATGAGGCCATACCTAGAGGGATACAGGCTCAAGGTGATCACCGACCACATGTCGCTGAAGTGGCTGAACTCCATC
>NW_023475311.1:0-3261 GCF_013731165.1 Rhagoletis pomonella
GGGGGCGTGGCGCCTTTCAAACGCACTGAAACTATTACGTATCTTTGTATGCATGTACAGTTTTGCTAAGTTATTTAAGACGGCAAATATGCCTTCTGACAACCACCAAACCGTAATATTAGAAGACAAATGCGTCACTAAAAATCATGAACGTGAAGTCTTGGTGAAATTGTTGGACCAAAATGTTTCAATACACGGTTAAAAATTTCGGTTTTAATTTTAAACTTTTTGGACTACATATATGACCAAACTACATAAATTCAGTTTCAAATAAAAACCTTCTAAATTTAAAAAAAGAGGGCACATATGTTGGGTTTAGAATTTAAACAGTTCGGTTTAAATTTTAAACCCAAACATTTTCATAATTAAGAATAAAAAATAAAAATAAAATTTCATGGTCGGTCTGACAGCCTAAGGGCCAATTTCACAGTGCGTAGTTAACTCAGAATCGACAGTTAACTAGAGATTTTCAGTACAAAATTCTGTAGTTAACTCCCGATTCTGAGTTAACTACGCATTGTGAAATTGGCCCTTAGTAGCAACCAATTGTATCAAGCAGCTTTGCACTTTCAGCTACAGCCACGCATGTAAATTTGCTTTCATATGTTGAGTTTTAATCAACACCACATTTCGCTGTGTGCAAACATTTTCTATTTCGGTTTAGATTTTAAACCAAATTGTCTATATATGAAACATAGAAACTAGAATTAAAACATTTTGGTTTGATTTTTAAACCACGAACTTTTTGGACTAAAATTTAAAACTAAATATATTAAAAATTGCTTAAAACTATTGACTGGTTTAAAAAGTAGCGCGGTTTAAAAATTAAACCCAAATTTTTGACCGTGTACAAAAAATGTATTTTGTGCCGGCCGAAGTTCGCCGGGTTTGCTAGTGTATGTATAAAAACTAATTTATAAAACTTTTAATTAATTTTAATCTTTTAAGACATTTTCTTATTTCAATTAAATATAATAAGTATGTACTTATCTAGGCATTCTACATTAGTTTCTCTGTAAGGCATTATTTGTTCGCTTCTCTGGATTCTGTTTAACCATGCGTTCTCCCTTCGTTTGAAGGTTATGCCGCGGGTAAGGGCTTACGGCCAATGACATGCCCATGTTAAAATAATGCCTTCTTGAAGCGAAAGGGTAAGCGATTCCCATCGCATAACTCGTTTCCACTTTCGTTTCTGTGGTAATCGTGTTTTTTGCTGGGTATGTACATCAGTGGTCGGCGCTTCATACCACAATTGTGGACATTGTTGCCAACTTACTGCTTTTCGCACTAAATTTAGTGCCTTTCGTTATTAAAAACTGAGAATCTTAAAAAAATATTAAAAAATTTTAGCAATCGTAAGTTTTGTAAGCAACTTTACAAAAATGGAAACGAAATCACGGCACGATGACAGTCATAAGCGAGAGAGCATATGTTTACCAACAAGATATGTGGAAGCACTTTCAATCAATCCAGAATTACATCCGGAATTCGCCATTGCTAGGGCCAGAAATCGATCTTTAGACCTTTAGTTTGGGCTAAATTTGTTATATTTTTTTAAGACTATTTAAAAAAGCAACATCATCTCCTAACAGTAAAGTTATTATCTAACGAGCCTTTTGAAAAAATACAGCTTTTTTGACACAAACCTATTTTTCTCACTATGCGCCAGTGGATAATACGCTCAAATAAGACAAACGGGAAACCAAATTTCGTTATGTGTCTGGTGTTAAGCGGTCGGAAAGAAAAGTTCTTTAGGATCCTTTAGTTTAAATAGATTCAAACTATCACATAAATAGTTCATGAAAGTTCATTTCTTCTTTTTGTTTGTGTTTGATAGGAACTGTAGACAAATTTAAGCAAAACTAACAAAAATATAATATTAAAACAGTCAGGAAAAATTACGCAATTTTTCTTACATCTAAGCGAAACAGCAACGCTGGACACACAAGAACAAGAATCTTAACGTCGCTTGTACGAAAATATTTGTAATTTTAATATTCTTATTAAGCTTTGTACCACGATTATTTTATTAGGAAAAATTGAAAAAGCAACAAATCTAAGCAGTAGAAGTTATAGCAGCTATTTCAGAGATCACCACATCTCCCCATCAGACTTCTTTTTACTAGACTTCCAGCAGGGATCGAACCCGCGTCATCGACGTCCAAAGTCAGGGTCGTTAACCACTGAGCTATGCACACCCCGAATAAGGAAAATGAATAAGCAACATGAGTTGCATGTGGTGATCTCCGAAATAGCTGCTATATCTTCTACCGCTCAGACTTTGTTGCTTTTTCCATTTTTCCTAATAAAATAATCGTGGTACAAAGCTCGATAAGAATATTAAAATTAAATGTTAATAAGCCACAATAACATTGACAAATACGTTGTTTTGGAAGAGCCTGCCTGAAAACTATACAATAAAGCTGAAATTAGTCGAGAACGCAGAACGTATACTTAAACGCAGTCTGTATACGCAGAATTTTGTCGATTACTGGAGCCCTCAGTGTTGCTTACTACACTGTTGCCACTCTTCAATGCCTTTTCATTAACTTACCCTTTCAACTATAATTTTTCGTACTATAATAGATTGTAGCTAAATATAAACTACTTAGTTTTCAACAAAAGCCTTATTCAATAGTAAATTTCAAATATTTTAAACATATTTTGAATATGAACTTATAACTTTTTTACCATCTGCAAAACTGAAGAAGTGGCAACCATCTAAAGAAGGAGAAATCAGCTGACACGGAAGACGTGGCACTTCCCATACACATCGAATTTTTGATACTGCATATCTGTGAATGTGTTCATGGAAGAGTACTGGAACTTGGTATGTACAAGATATATAAAACACGACTGGTCATGAAGAAAAGTTGGGGCTATTAGAAAAAGGGACGTGGCACCTCCCATGGTAAATTACTCGAAAATGGTATAGAGATATATGAAATCAATCCCATGCTCTTAAATAAAATTGGAGTTATTTGAAAAGGGGGCGTGGCGCCTTTCAAACGCACTGAAACTATTACGTATCTTTGTATGCATGTACAGTTTTGCTAAGTTATTTAAGACGGCAAATATGCCTTCTGACAACCACCAAACCGTAATATTAGAAGACAAATGCGTCACTAAAAATCATGAACGTGAAGTCTTGGTGAAATTGTTGGACCAAAATGTTTCAATACACGGTTAAAAATTTCGGTTTTAATTTTAAACTTTTTGGACTACATATATGACCAAACTACATAAATTCAGTTTCAAATA
>NW_023475312.1:0-3261 GCF_013731165.1 Rhagoletis pomonella
TACCCCTAGTCATCTTCCCCCTCCATTCTATCAAAATTTAACCAATCATTTTAGACTTCTTTCTTTATTCAAAATATGGTACAATACAAATTTATTAACCAGGGACCGTAACGGTTATAAGTTTTATTATAAGAATCTCTTTTTAATCGTTAATAACTGAGTTTTATTTTTTGCTCAAAACATAACGATTACTTTTTGGAGTTAAATTTTTTACTCAGAAAATAATCGTTATTTATAATAATGGTTAATGTTTTATTTTCTGAGCAAAAAACAAAACTCAAGAAATAACGATTATCTTCCGAGCAAAAAATAAAACTTAAAACGGAAATATTATTTTCGGAGCAAAAAATAAAACTTAAAACTTAACCATTATTTTCCGAGCAAAAAATAAAACTTAAAATGTAACCATTATTTTCCGAGCAAAAGATAAAACTTAAAACAACGATTATTTTCCGAGCAAAAAATAAAACTTAAAAAGTGTCGATTATTTTCCGAACAAAAAATAAAACCCAGAACGAACTCAAACGTCAAGCTGTGAAGTTCTACTTATTTGTGCCTTGATTGGTCTTTGTATTTTGCAAAGTTTATTGTGCTAATTTTGAGTAAAAGTTGCTATAAAAAGTGCCTACGAGCATCTTAGTGTGATAATAACCGAAGCTAAGTGAAAGTTTTGTGATTTTTGTGGTTTTTATTAAATTTAATTAAATTTCACTAGCTTACATCTAATCTTGCCGAGTCATTTGTTGTTATCATTGTTGTTGTTATTCCTTTGTAGCTAACTGAGATCGTTTCTATTTTTGCACATTTCTTTTTGCTCTTTTTGTTTACTTCGTTTAGTATTTCTTGTCACAGCTGTTTGCGCTGCGTTTATTAAGTGTCACATTACAGTGATACTCAAACTGTTCGCTACATATATTTTTAAGCTAAATACATCAGCTCCTGAATTGTTGTGTGTGTTGTGTTAAACTTATTTTGCTTGTCTTTTTATTAACATAACTGTTATTAAATCTTTCAATATGAAGTGTGATCTTGATAACTGCCAAATCAAAAGCGAATCTGAACGCTACTTATCGTGCTGGCTCTGTGATGGTATTTGCCATCTAAAATGTGCTGGTTTGACAGGAAGAATTCTGGACGCTATTAATGATGGCAAAGGTCTTCGCTGGTCTTGCTTAAAGTGCAGGTCAACCGAAGTTGATCTCTTTAAGTTGTTTAGGCAAACCAGAAATGGGTTTTCTGAGGTAGGGAGAGAGTTGTCGGTACTGACCGAAAAATTTAAACATTACGAAAATGTATTTAAATCTTTTAAACGCTTAGATACCGTACAATCTATGAAGGACATTCGTGTGTCAAAACGTAAGCGTCTTCATAGTCCGCCTAATGAAAGGACCGTTCCACGTCAGAACACTCTTCCGAATGACTTAATTAATCTTTCTTCTCCATGTCCACAGACAACGGAGTTATCTTCCTCAAAAGAACATATATCAAAGTCTGCTTCTAAAAATAACGACCCTGCAGTATCTTCCCCGTCCCCCGTTGAAGTTGTGGCACCGCCATCCAATCTTCCAACGCTTACTCTACCCTCAACTAGTAACTTAGTTACTCAACCCCGTCCGCCGGTAATCGAGTCTGATACTAGGAGATTGGTTGTGGTTCCCCCAAATAAGTCTATATTTGTATCTAGATTTTCGAGGGATACTTCCGAGGACGATAGAAAGTTTTACATCTCGTCCAAAGTTAAAACTGTCAACTTAAGTATCAGAAATTTTAACTTTAAATATGAAAGAAATATTTCTTCATTTAAAATAGACGTAAATTTAGAAAATTTTGACATGCTGCTTAGTAGTTCTTTTTGGCCCTCCGGAGCTTTCGTTCGTGAATTTGAGTATAGGCCCAACAAAAATAATAATTTAGCAAATATTCCCCGTCAGAATACAGAACCAAAAAACTGATTACTAAATCTGCTTTAAGTATTTATTATCAAAACGTAAGAGGCATAAATACTAAATTAACGAATTTATATCTTAATGGCCTTGAATGCAATTATAATATAATTTCTTTGACTAAAACTTGGCTCAAACCTCACACTTTTAATTCAGAGATTCTTTCAAATAATTATCATATCTACAGAAAAGATCGGGAGGACAGAGTCGGCGGTGGCGTACTCTTTGCCGTAGACTCTTCAATACCATCTGAAGAAGTTAGTCTTCCACACATCGAATCTGCAGAATTCAAATGCATTCGTGTTCAGGTTGGAAGGGGGTTTACTTACTTAGCTCTATGCTATATTCCTCCCCGATCCGACTTATCAGTGTATTCACAACATGTATCTTTACTGAAATCAATTAATTCAATGATTAAACCCTCTGATTCATTGATTGTGTTGGGTGACTTTAATTTACCAAATGTATCATGGAACATCATTGACAATGATATTGTACCTTTCTCGTCTAGCGCGTGCAACAACGTATTTTTAGAGGAGATGGCTGAACTCTGCCTGAATCAAGTTAATGTACTTCGCAATAAGTTTGGCAAAGTATTAGATCTTGTTTATGTTGATGATGCATCTAAGTCGGCTGTAAATAAATGTGACCCACTAGTTTTGCCCGAAGATGTCTACCACCCTGCTATTGAGATATCTTACGAAATTATAAACGATGGTCAAAATTGTGATGTCCAAACATACGAACCAAATATTCGCTTTGATTTTTCGAAAGCCAACTTTAAAAAACTGAATAAAGAATTGTCTAAATTGTCGTGGCCTATATACAAAGAAAAAGTTGAGCAAAGCGTTGCACATTTTAATTGTACTGTACATAGATTATTTGAAAAGTATGTGCCTAAACGCATGTGTGTTCCTGTGGAACAAACACAGTTATGGTTCACTAAAGAACTGAGAAACTTGAAAAACAGAAAGTCGCGTTATTTTAGATTACCCAAAAAAACCGGCTTACACTCATACTATGTAAAATACTCACTTTTGCGTCACAAGTTCTTTGAATTAAACAAAAAGTGTTATAAAGATTACTTGTGTAAAATCAAACGACGTGTAATATATAACCCCAAATCATTTTATGATTTCGTAAACTCCAAGCGAAATGTACGGGGGTTTCCTTCCGCCATGAAGTATCAAAATACCGTCTCTGGTGATAATCAATCAATTTCTAACATGTTCGCTCAGTTTTTTAAATCCAATTATTCCACTAACTCCCAAGCATACTTTGACTATCCTTTTAAACTAAGTCCAATTAACTCAATACA
>NW_023475313.1:0-3261 GCF_013731165.1 Rhagoletis pomonella
ATTGTTACGATTATCCTCGAAACCTTGAGGGATTTCCCAAATATACTCGGGCTCGTATCGCTGGATTGTTAAATAAATGCTAACGATGACCAAATTGTAGTACAATTAACTTTATTGTACAACAAACAATTTACAATACTTGCTAATACAGTAAAAACACTTTACAATACTTGTTAAAGCAATAACAACGCTTTACTACTTGTTAACACAATTAAACTTATAGCTTGCTTATTCGCAACTCAATTCTCCGCTCACTTTACTTGTAGCTTGCTGACTTGTAACTCGTAACTCACCTCGCTGTGGCGGCGCCCTTATATACCTGCGCTGGCACTTATGGCAACTCTAGAACATTCTGAAGTTTATCGCTCATTCTCTTTCTCTCGCTGTTCGCAGTGTTCATCCAACTTGACGTTTCTCTTTGTAGAACATTCTACGTCATTCCTGGAACATTCTGCCTATTTCTCGTTGTTCGCTTCGCGTTGCCGCAGTATTCGTCACACTGCCCTCCACCTAAGTCTGATCGTCCCGATCAGACATACTTGCCGCTCCAACCGCTGCAAGTCTTTCTAAGTGGACCACTTTCATCTTGGTCCTCGGTCTCCCCATTGTCTGGATTTGATGCACTGCGTCCTTCAGCCGTTTGTCAATCTTCAACGGATCTTTCCAGTCAAGTCTTTGCTTGGAGGTAAAGCTTTTCTTCTGCTGCGACATGTACAACCACAATGCGTTACTGGACATTGCTTCCGGCTTATCTCCGGGAGTGCACCATCTCACATGGTCGTGCTTCTGCCGGCCACTGGTGGTGACCAGACCATGTCTCTTCTCGTGGGCACCCTTTTCGGATCTATGCCGCATCATCTGTCCCTGACACCCTGACTCCCGCCTTCGTGCTGCACTGCCTTTAGCACATCTTGTTACATACGGATCCTTACGCTGAAACTCCCGCCGTCGTTTCGTATCTCGCTCGTCCGCAGCTGCTAGCTTCATTGACCGGACATGTATAATCTCAACCTTGGCTTCCGGCTTAACTGCTCGCTTTTGCCGACCACCTTTTTCAGGACACTTCAAAGCGCGCCTACTGCTACCACAGCCGCTTCCATTTCCGGCCACCGGCGTATCTCCTCCCGGAAACACTGCCTGGCTTCCTCCTCCCGGAAACACTGCCTGGCTCGCCATGACCACTTCCTTGTTGCGACCTCTTGTTCACTGAGCTGGCGGAACCGTCACGCTTTTCCTGTATCGGTGAACCACTTCCTTCTCCTGACGAAACCATTTCGTCTCCATCACTGTCAACCTCTTCCCAACTAACCACTTGCCTTTCTGGTGGAATCTTCGGCACTTCCTCTAAAACCAACCGTCTGCTGAAGCACTGGTTGTCGTAACCAACCCTAAGTGGCACTTTCCTGTCGCCATAGGTTAGGATCATTCCCTGGAGGTCAATCTTCATGCCTTGCCCAAGTAGGAAATCCACGCCGATGATGACTTCATCCACAATGTCTGCGACAATAAACTTCGTGTACGAGGCCAACCCGTCGATTATTACCTCGCATAGTACATCTCCTAACACTTGGGTTCGCTCACCAGTTGCAGTCTGCAGCTTTGCTCCAGGTAGTGGCTTCACATAAAAAGTAGTCACATCAGGTCGAATAATGGAATGTGACGCTCCAGTATCCACTGTCAGCACTCGCTCCTGCCCATTCACACATCCACCAATAGTGAGGTTGCTCGCATTCCGGCCAATTTGTGAGACGGAGATTATGGGCCCTTCAACTTCTGGAGCCAGCACGCGGCCCTTCCTGCTGGCTCGTTTCAGTTTAACGACTGATTGGAGTTGGCTTCGTCTCCTTCAGCACTGCGTTTGCGTCCTGCCGAACTGTTGGACCTGTTGGAACCCGTCTTACATTCGCGTGCTAAGTGGCCTGGTTTTCCGCATCTAAAGCATTTCCTAGCACCATCCTTTCTCTCGGTTGCACCGGGAGTATTCTTCTCTGCCATCGACTTGAGTGTCTTCAGGATCTCGTTCATCACGTCAGGTGTCTCCACTTCTACTCGATGGGCTTTGTAGGCTGGTCTACTTAGGAGCGCCGCCGTGTCACGTGTCTGAGCATACGAGACCGTTTCAGCAAATGTTGGCTTTGGATTTGCATACGTCTCGCGCTTGGTATACACGTCCCGCATTCCGTTGATGAACCTCTGGATTTTTACTCTTTCGAGGTGCTCACCAGATGCATCTCCAATTGCCAAATGAGCCAACCTTTCAACCTCGGAGGCGAATTCCTGTAGAGTCTCGTTGGATTTCTGGCAGCGATTTTCCAGCTCCATCTGGTAAATCTGTCTCCTGTGCTCGCTACCATAACGTCTTTCCACTGCACCCATTAACGCATCGTAACTGTTCCTTTCACAATCAGGAATAGTCTGCAAGATTTCCGCTGCAGGTCCTTTTAATGCAACGAACAGTGCAGCGGATTTATCCTCCATGCTCCAGTGATTTGCTGTAGCTGTCTTCTCAAACTGGAGCTTAAAGACTTGGAAAGGAATCGTGCCGTCAAAGGATGGAGTCTTTACCTTGGGCGCGCTGTTCGAAGAAGGTGGGCGATTCAACTGCATATCTCGGAGGCGACCTTCCAACTCTTCTACCTTAGCCTCGACTTTCTCCTGAATTAGCTCTTCGATTTTATCTTGTCGTTCCTCGATTTTATCCTGTCTCTCTCTGAGTTCCGCGTTATCTTTAAATAAATTCTCTTGTAGCTGAGTAATCTTTTCATCTAGTTGCGATGACATGTACGTTTTCTGTGCTTCCAGCTGCGAGGACATGCGTGTTTCCTGCACTTGCAGCTGGGATGAAATCTGTGATATGGCACCCAACAACATGTTCATGTCTATAGCCGCTGACGCACAAGGAGCCTTTCCCTGCTCTTCAAGCTTCGCTGATGTCTGCTGCACATCCTTCGACGAACAAGCAGCCTCATCCTTCTGTTCGTCCTTTGCGGATGCATCGTCGGATTTACCCTGGAAGTCGTATTTGTCCACGTCGATGCCTTCAGCTTCCATAGCCTCCCGCAAACGGGATAATAATTCCACTTTTCTTCCGGAGGTGGCCAAATTACGCTTTTCCAACTCCTGTTTCAGTTCCTCAATCTTTAAGTCCTGAATTTTCGCCATTTTCAGTAGTTTATCCTTCGGGATTTATTTAACAATCCCACTTCTGACACCAATTGTTACGATTATCCTCGAAACCTTGAGGGATTTCCCAAATATACT
>NW_023475314.1:0-3260 GCF_013731165.1 Rhagoletis pomonella
TTGTGTCCTAAGTATGAAGTGTTTCGAAACGACCGTTTAAATAAAAAAGGTGGAGGCGTCTTAATCGCTGTCCAGACTGACCTTTCTTCTGAAGAAATTGAGTTCACTGACACCGATGAAGTTGAATTCCTCTGCGTTCGAATAAGATATCATTCTATTAGCGTTTATCTTGTTGCTGCTTATATACCACCTAACTCGAGCCTTTCTGTTTATTTAAAACACTCCTCCTTACTGCTCTCTCTACATGCCATGGTGAAGCCCTCCGATACTGTTATTGTCCTGGGTGACTTCAATCTTGCGGGTGTTTCTTGGGATCTAATAGATGGTATTCTAGTACCAAATTCCTCTCGTGATCTCTTCAATCAATTTTTGAACGATCTGTCAGATCTTAGTCTTTACCAGATCAACTCTGTTAGTAATAACTTAGGTAAATGTCTGGATTTAGTTTTTGTGGACGATGTTTCCAACGTCACAATAGCCCCTAGCTATGCTTTGATTTCCCCTGTTGATTCTCACCACCCACCACTAGAATTGTCCTTGATAAATTCACGCAACTCATGTTGCTTTATCAGTAAAAAATCAAGAGCGGAGCGTTACTCATTTAAAACAGCAGATTATAATAAACTTAGGTTAGAGATATCGAAGATAACTTGGCCCCAGTATGATGGGAATGCTGAAGATAGTGCCTTACATTTTAGCAATTCCTTACGCCACATTTTCAGTAAAATCATTCCTCTTGTTAAGGAAGCTAACGTAACGTCTAACGCGCAGTGGTTTACTGGCGAATTGAAACGCTTAAAAAATCAAAAATCCAAAGCATTTAATCTTTTTAAAAAATCTGGCTTGTCTTCTCACTACTCCGCGTACTCCATTCTTAGGCATAAATACAATGTATTGAACAAAAAGTGTTACAATAATTATATTAACAGGGTTCGACTCAATATAGTTTCTAATCCCAAATCGTTTTACGCATTTGTGAACACTAAGCGTAAGACTAACGGTTATCCCTCAACATTGAAGTTAAATGACTTAGTTTCCAGTGACGAAAATATTATTGCCGATATGTTTGCTGGTTTCTTCGAGTCAAACTACTCTGCCAGTTCTACATCTTCCCAACTGAATTCGAATCTATCTAGCTACCCATTCGATCTGCCATCATTTGATTGTATCCGAATTCCATCGATATCTGCTGCGGACGTCCTCATTCTTTTGAATTGTTTGAAAATTTCATATACAGCTGGCCCAGACGGTATACCCACAAGTGTTCTTAAAAGTTGTGCAGAGTATTTGTATAAGCCTCTGGCAAATATTTTTAATGCTTCCCTAAAACAGGGTGTCTTCCCATCTTCCTGGAAGGATTCGTTTATCTTGCCACTTTATAAAAATGGAAGTAGGACTAACATCGTAAACTATAGAGGAATTGCGAAGCTTTGTGCTATTGCTAAAGTTTTTGAGGCAATCGTTACGGAAGAACTATCTCACTCTATTACTTCTGCTATTGATCTATCGCAACACGGTTTTTGCAAAGGTAAATCAACTGTATCCAATCTTCTTGAATTCACTACTTATGTGTCTAATGGGTTTAAAAACAATCTTCGAACGGACGTGATTTACACTGATTTCAGCAAGGCATTTGACAAGGTATCTCATTCAACCCTTATATATAAACTTGATCGAATTGGCTTCCCTCCTATTCTTCTCAGCTGGCTTTCTTCTTACTTAGTGGATAGGAAACAAAGAGTAATTTTTAAAAATTGTACCTCCCGGCCAATACATGTCACATCCGGCGTACCTCAGGGCAGCCATATTGGTCCCGTCTTGTTTATTTTATTTATAAATGACCTTCCTAAGGTGTTGAATTACTCGAAATGCTTAATGTACGCTGATGATGTTAAGCTCTTTAAGTACATTAGTACTGCAGAAGATAGGGAGCATTTGCAAGCTGACCTAACCTGCATTTTCGAATGGTGTGAAGCAAATTCCATGTCACTAAATTTGAAAAAGTGTAAATTCATGACCTTCTCTAGAAAATCGTTCTATCCAAATTCGTATATGATATCTGACCACAATGTTGAGCAAGTGACCAATTTCATTGACCTAGGTGTAACTATGGATCCGAAACTAGAATTCAAGTCTCACATAAACTCCTGCGTGATTAGGGCTAGAGGATTGTTGGCTTTTCTTAAGCGCTGGGCCAAGGAGTTCAACGATCCTTATGTCACTAAAGTTCTCTTTACCTCTCTAGTTAGACCGATTTTGGAGTATGCATCTATAGTATGGAATCCTAGCTATCAAATTCATAGTGACAGGCTCGAATCAGTGCAGAAACAGTTCCTGTTATTTGCCCTCAAAAATTTATGTTGGGACTCGTCTAAAAATCTCCCACCCTACAAGGATCGCCTGAAGCTTATAGATTTGCCGACGCTTCAGAGTCGTAGAGAGATGCTTGGTGTTCTTTTTTAATTAAATTAATGAACGGGATGGTCAGTAGTCCCTTTTTACTGAGTGAGATAAATTTTTGTATTCCTACATGACCCACGAGACATTTTAAACCTATTGTGTTGAGTATTTGTAAATCAAACTTTGAAATGCATGATGCTTTTCGGTGCTTATGCCAAGATTTTAACAAGCATTATGATTGCATCGACATATCTGAATCGCTTTTTGTAATAAAGAAAACATTGCTCAAAAAGTTAACTAAATAAACTAATATCTGCAACCGTGAACGAAAAAATTACACAATATCTATGACTGCTTAGTACAATTGTAACGGCTTCGTATATTTCCGCGACCGCGTAGGACAATAGGAGCAGGGATCGGAAACTCGGCCTTTCCGACCTCGCCCAACAGTTCGTCTATAGCGTGGAGCGGAAACTAGGACTTTCCGCCTGCCTCACTTACAAAGTAACGACTACGGGAACATGGATCGGAAGCTCGGCCTTTCCGACCATGATCAACGGCCTGTGAACAGGGCGGAGCGGAAACTAGGTCTTTCCGCCCGCCGCACACAAAAGTAGACTGGAGACAAGGCCTCGCCAGCTACCCAAATTGCTATTGAATATCATTGTTATCTTTACAAGTTAATATTTATAATTATTTCACTCTGTAATGTATCACACATACTTAAATATTCTAACTCTTTTTATCTCAACTGTCTGTAAGAAAACATTTTTCTGTAGACTAAATAAATAAATAAATAAATAAATAAATAAAATCATTATGGACGACCTTCTGGACAACACCATCTCGGAGCTGAAACA
>NW_023475315.1:0-3260 GCF_013731165.1 Rhagoletis pomonella
ACAAGTCAGCAAGCTACAAGTAAACTGAGCGGAGAATTGAGTTGCGAATAAGCAAGCTATAAGTTTAATTGTGTTAACAAGCAGTAAAGCGTTGTTATTGCTTTAACAAGTATTGTAAAGTGTTTTTACTGTATTAGCAAATATTGTAAATTGTTTGTTGTACAATAAAGTTAATTGTACTACAATTTGATCATCGTTAGCATTTATTTAACAATCCAGCGATACGAGCCCGAGTATATTTGGGTAATCCGGACGAGGGTTCAAGGATAATCGTAACAATTGGTGTCAGAAGTGGGATTGTTAAATAAATCCCGAAGGATAAACTACTGAAAATGGCGAAAATTCAGGACTTAAAGATTGAGGAACTGAAACAGGAGTTGGAAAAGCGTAATTTGGCCACCTCCGGAAGAAAAGTGGAATTATTATCCCGTTTGCGGGAGGCTATGGAAGCTGAAGGCATCGACGTGGACAAATACGACTTCCAGAGTAAATCCGACGATGCATCCGCAAAGGACGAACAGAAGGATGAGGCTGCTTGTTCGTCGAAGGATGTACAGCAGACATCCGGGAAGGTTGAAGAACAGCAAAAGTCTCCAAGTTCATCAACAGCTATGGACATGAACACGTTATTGGCTGCCATGTCACAGATGTCATCTCAGATGCAAACACAGTTGTCAGATATTTCGTCGCAGCTACAGGCACAGAAGACACACGTATCACAGTTGCTGGTAGTCCAGGATGCAAAGATTACACAACTGCAGGAGAATTTGGCTAGAGATAACGAACAAATCAAGGATAGACAGGATAAAGTCGAGGCTAAGGTAGAAGAGTTGGAAGGTCGCCTCCGAGATATGCAGTTGAATCGCCCACCTTCTTCGACCAGCGCGCCCAAGGTAAAGACTCCATCCTTTGACGGCACGATTCCTTTCCAAGTCTTTAAGCTCCAGTTTGAGAAGACAGCTACAGCAAATCACTGGAGCATGGAGGATAAATCCGCTGCACTGTTCGTTGCATTAAAAGGACGTGCAGCGGAAATCTTGCAGACTATTCCTGATTGTGAAAGGAACAGTTACGATGCGTTAATGGGTGCAGTGGAAAGACGTTATGGTAGCGAGCACAGGAGACAGATTTACCAGATGGAGCTGGAAAATCGCTGCCAGAAATCCAACGAGACTCTACAGGAATTCGCCGCCGAGGTTGAAAGGTTGGCTCATTTGGCAATTGGAGATGCATCTGGTGAGCACCTCGAAAGAGTAAAAATCCAGAGGTTCATCAACGAAATGCGGGACGTGTATACCAAGCGCGAGACGTATGCAAATCCAAAGCCAACATTTGCTGAAACGGTCTCGTATGCTCAGACACGTGAAACGGCAGCGCTCCTAAGTAGACCAGCCTACAAAGCCCATCGAGTAGAAGTGGAAACACCTGACGTGATGAACGAGATCCTGAAAACACTCAAGTCGATGGCAGGGAAGAATACTCCTGGTGCAACCGAGAGGAAGGATGGTGCTAGAAAATGTTTTAGTTGCGGAAAACCAGGCCACTTAGCCCGCGATTGCAGCGCAAGTTCCAGTGGGCTCAACCATTCAGCAGGACGCAAACGCAGGGCTGAGGGAGACGAATCCAACTCAAATCAGTCGTTAAACTAAAACGTGCCAGCAGGAAGGGCCGCGTGCTGGCTCCAGAAGTTGAAGGGCCCATAATCTCCGTCTCACAAATTGGCCGGAATGCTAGCAACCTCACTATTGGTGGATGTGTGAATGGGCAGGAGCGAGTGCTGACAGTGGATACTGGAGCGTCACATTCCATTATTCGACCCGATGTGACTACTTTTTATGTGAAGCCACTACCTGGAGCAAAGCTGCAGACTGCAACTGGTGAATGCACCCAAGTGTTAGGAGAATTACCATGCGAGGTAATAATCGACGGTTGGGCCTCGTACACTAAGTTTATAGTGGCAGACATTGTGGATGAAGTCATTATTGGCGTGGATTTCTTACTTGGCCAAGGCATGAAGATTGACTTCCAGAGAATGATCCTGACAGATCGTCACAGGAAAGTGCCTCTTAGGGTTGGTTATGACAGCCAGTACTGCAGCAGACGGTTAGACTTAGAGGAAGTGTCGAAAATTCCACCAGAAACGGAAGCGGTTAGTTGGGCGGAGGTTGGCAGTGATGGAGACGGAGTGGTTTCGTCAGGAGAAGGAAGCGGTTCACCGCTACAGGAAAAGCGTGACGGTTCCGCTAGCTCAGTGAAGAAAAGGTCGCAACAAGGTAGTGGTCATGGCCAGCCAGGCAGTGTTTCCGGCAGGAGGAAGGTCACTGAACCACGTTGCAATGGTGATACGCCGGTGGCCGGAATTGGAAGCAGCTGTGGGAGCAGTAGGCGCGCTTTGAAGTGTCCTGAAAAAGGTGGTCGGCAAAAGCGAGCAGTTAAGCAGGAAGCCAAGGTTGAGATTATACATGTCCGGTCAGTGAAGTTAGCATCGGCGGAAGAGCGAGATACGAAACGACGGCGGAAGCTTCAGCGTAAGGATCCGGATGTAACAAGATGTGCTGAAGGCAGTGCAGCACGAAGGCGGGAGTCTGGGTGTCATGGACAGATGATGCGGCACAGATCTGGCGAAAAGGGTGCCCATGAGAAGAGACATGGTCTGGTCACCACCAGTGGCCGGCAGAAGCACGACCATGTGAGATGGTGCACCACCGGAGATAAGCTGGAAGCAATGTCCAGTAACGCATCGAGCCGAGATGCGCTACAGGAAGGTGATTCGGTGTTGCTGCACATGCCGCAGCAGAAGAAAAGCTTCAACTCCAAGCAAAGACGTGACTGGAAAGATTCGAAGATTGACAAGCGGCTGAAGGACGCAGTGCATCAAATCCAGACAATGGGGAGAATGGAGAGATGAAAGTGGTCCACTTGGAAAGACTTGCAGCGGTTGGAGTGGCAAGTGTGTCTGATCGGGACGATCAGACTTAGGTGGAGGGCAGTGTGGCGAATACTGCGGCAACACAAAGCGAACAACGAGAAATAGGCAGAATGTTCGAGGAATGACGTAGAATGTTCCACAAAGAGAAACGTCAAGTTGGATGAACACTGCGAACAGCGAGAGAAAGAGAATGAGCGATAAACTTCAGAACGTTCTAGAGTTACCATAAGTGCCAGCGCAGGTATATAAGGGCGCCGCCACCGCGAGGTGAGTTAGTTACAGTTACAAGTCAGCAAGCTACAAGTAAACTGAGCGGAGAATTGAGTTGCGA
>NW_023475316.1:0-3260 GCF_013731165.1 Rhagoletis pomonella
GTACCTAATCCTTTGAAATATCCACTCGGTTCTGTAGAACCACCACATGGCGATCCTGCTTTAAATGAGCGACCATAAAGAGGGAACTTCTTGTGACGAGGAGTACATACCAGAACATATCGAGAAAAGCCACCCACAATATCCTGAGTACTCACCAACACCAAAGGAAGCCGGACCAAAGGCTATAAGGCTTCAAGAGTACCGAAAGAGGCAACTTGTGCAAAAAGCTAAGTTAGCGGAATTCAGGCAACAAACTGCCGAATTCAAACCAAAAAAAGCGGGGCGGCAGAAAGCGACAACATCAAAGGGAGTGTGCAAACCTACAAAGGATAATAGACATAAGTAAGGGTCAACAAAGAACAAAACTGATAAGCGAACTGAAACAACTGCCCAAAAATGGGTGGAACCCAAACAAAGGAAGAAATAGTAAACAACAACAACAACAACGCAGCAGCAGCAGCAGCGGCACAAGCTGGCAATCCAGCAGTAGGTGACTTTGCGAAAAACCTAGTATATATCAACACTTTCATTCTCGTAGTTTTACTACTAGCTAAGCTCAATGCACACTACATGTATAAAAAATACATAAAAAAGCAAGCATATAGAAATGTTAACACAGTTTAAAATGTAAAACAAAGCACAATAAAAGAGAATAAATGGAATTCACAGTGTTGGAAGATTTACTAAATAAACTAAAAAAAAGTCCTAATAGAACATATACCCAACAATACATAGATGCAACGCAAGCATCAATAGCGAATAGTTGGAAAACTATAGAGCAACACGCAAGCACTGAAAACTTGCCACAGCTTCGTGAAAAATTCCATGAACTAAAGACTAAAATAGAATCATATTTAGTCTTAAAAGAAGAAGCGATTGAGCGAAACACAAACAAATCAGAAACAATGGCAACTTTTGATCTGGTAACAGCTAATAAGATCGTTCCAACCTTCAATGGGGACTTTAAGGAACTCAACAATTTTCTAGGGCTAATTGAATTCTACCATGACACCCTTTCAAACGAGGCTAACAAGACGATTCTTGTTAAATTCGTTCTGGCCACAAAGTTGTCAGAGAATGTAAAAAACAAAATTTTGGCGGAAGAAACACCGAACAATCTGGAAGCACTAAAAGCAACACTAAAAAAGGTATTCCGATCAAACAAGACAGCGTCAGGAGTGCATGCAGAAATTGCTAAAAGTATACAGGGAGCTCAAACAACCCTCAACTTTGCTTCCCGCATCCAAAGCTCAATAGCTTCCCTAAACGAAATTCAAATAGCAGAGCAAGGAAGCGATCACCGAGAAATAATTGTTAAATTAAATGACCAAATTGGCCTAACAGCGTTTAAGAATGGCTTGAGGGAGCCATATAAAACAATAGTAACAGCTGCTAGACCAAAACAGCTAACAGAAGCCATTCACATCGCGAGTGAAGCAACAGCTCAGCAAGTCCAGGCAAGCGCGTTCAAACCAAAGTTTGTCAATAACAACTTCAACAAGAACTATCGTACAAATAACCAAAGAAACAACCCGGGAAACAACAATACCAGGAACAATCAAAATAGGCAGTATGGTCAGGGAAACGGATACAGCCCGAGCCGTCAGGACTCGGGCCAACAAAACCAAAGACGATAGGATTCATTGGAGAAGGCAACTCCACAAATTTCATAAGAGCAAAAATAAGTACGAATATAGTAACACTATTGGTGGACTCTGGAGCTGATATATCTATAATAAAAAGAAAATCAGTCCCAGAAACTCACGTAGAAACAACAGCAAATTGCAAAATAAGAGGCATCTCGAGTCACATACTGACTGCCAACAAGGCGGTTGAAGTTGACATTAATTGTCAAGATTACAAAATCAAGACTAAATTTTATATCTTGGAACAAATAAACAACCTAGAAGCAGATGGAGTCCTGGGCAGGGACTTCCTAATAAATTACAGGTGCAAAATCGATTACGAAACGAAGGTGATAACTCTAGAGCTAAAGGAAGGTCAAATCACTCTACCCATGTATATGCGATCAGATGATTTCAAAACAGCGCGTGGCCTAGGCAACAGAATTTATTATTACAACAATAATAGGCGAAACAATGACGATTACAACAGGTTTATGAGGGTTAAAAATGAAATGCAATTAGACAACAAGGCAAGTACCACCAATGCAATTTTAGAAATCTGCGAAAAATACCAATATGCATTTCACATTGAGGAAGAAGTTCTAACTGTCAACAACTTCTATCAGCAACACATTGAGCTCGCAGATAAAACCCCCGTATATATAAAAAATTATAGAATGCCACACGTGCAGCTCCAGGTAATCGAAAAAAGAAGTTGACAAATTACTGAAGGATGATGTTATCGAGCACTCCACTAGTCCTTATAACTCACCTTTGCTAGTCGTACCAAAAAAGAGTAACACAGAAGAAAAGAAATGGAGGCTAGTGGTGGATTTTCGAGCATTAAACAAAAAAATTGTTGATGATAAATTTCCCATAACTCGCTTAGATGACATTTTAGACAAACTCAAGGGAGCGCGGTATTTTAGCACATTAGATATGACAAGTTCATTCCACCAAATTCCGTTGGATCATGTTTCGAGGAAGCTCACAGCATTTTCTACCGGCAAAGGGCACTACCAGTTCAAAAGGCTACCATTTGGACTAAAAATCGCAACAAACAGTTTCCAGAGAATGTTATCAATTGCACTCAGCGGACTCAATCACGCAGCATTTCTTTATGTGCATGACGTAATAGTATTCGGGAAGAACCTTCAAGAGCATAATCGAAATTTAGAAAAGTGTTAGCGAGATTGAACAAATACAACCTTAAACTAAATCCGGAAAAATGCAAGTTTTTAAAAACAAAAGTAACCTACTTAGGACATCTGATCACTGATAAAGGAGTGACAACTGATCCCAGTAAACAGGAAGTCGTTAAAAACTATCCTAAACCAAAAAATGCGGATGAAGTTAGAAGCTTTGTAGCATTCTGTAATTACTACAGGCGATTTATAAAAAATTTTGCAGAAATTGCTCAACCACTCAACCAGCTGCTCAAGAAAAATCAACTATTCGACTGGAACAGCAAATGTGAGAAAGCCTTCTGTAATTTAAGAGACAAACTACTCTCCCCACCAATACTCTGTTATCCGGACTTCTCAAAGCGCTTCATACTCACAACAGATGCTTCTAACTTTGCGCTAGGAGCAGTACTATCACAGGGTGAAGTTGGAAGAGATAAACCTATTGCAT
>NW_023475317.1:0-3260 GCF_013731165.1 Rhagoletis pomonella
AGAAATTTATAGTATTAACTCTGGTGTACCTCAGGGTAGCGTTTTAGGTCCCGTACTGTATACTATATTTACATCGGACATGCCCACAACAGAAGAAGTAGAAGTGGCGACTTTTGCTGATGATACAGCCTTTATCGCTTCTAGCGAGTCTCCTGTAGAAGCTTCCTCGTTGCTACAAAATCAACTTCTCATTCTAGAAACTTGGCTTAATAAATGGAGAATTAATGTTAATCCTGAAAAGTCTACCCATGTCACCTTTACATTGAGAAGAGAGCAATGCCCTGCTGTATTTTTAAATAATAACCAGATTCCCACGAGTGACAATTTCAAATATTTAGGTATGCATCTTGATCGACGCCTTACTTGGAAAAACCACATTAAGGCTAAGCACCAGCAGCTAAAAATCAAAATAAAACACATGTACTGGCTGCTTGGTCGTAACTCTCAACTCACTATAGAAAACAAAATAAGGCTATACAAAGCTATTCTTAAGCCCATATGGACATACGGAATACAGCTTTGGGGTACGGCTAGCAAGTCCAATGTGGAGATACTGCAACGTTACCAATCAAAAGCATTGCGAGCACTTGTTAATGCCCCTTGGTTTGTTACCAATGAAGCTATTCCCAAGGATCTGGGTTTCCATTTGTAAAGAGCGAAATCCCAAACTTTAGTAATAGATATCTTGCACGTTTATCTAACCACATAAATCCAACTGCTAAAGCGCACTCATATCTTAGACTTGCCATTCCTCTAATGTTGTGACTCCTATTTAATACTATGAACCTTAATCTTAAGTTAAGTAAGTGACTTAAGTTATTAAGTTAAGCTATTAGGATAAGTTCTACAATGAAGCTAAGCAACTTTGAATTACTCGTAAAATCTAATAATTTAAAACTAAATGTATGGGTAACAAATTTTGTAGTTCCTTATGTAGCTTTGCACGTGTGTGAATCTACCGCTGCCATTATCTTATAATATCTAATTTGCTGAATGTCTATGTAAGATAGATTGCAAATAAATATATAAACAAAAAAAAATATATATTTTCTCCCTCATCTTCATCTTCAATACATATGTATATAAGGTTCTTCCATGTCCTTAAAACACATTAGTTCCAGTTCGAAGTTATACTCCATGATGATCGCTGTTGAGGATTCGATTAATTCCTGCCATGATGTGCTTTAAAAGTATCTTTAAACAAACTAATAATTTCTAATATACAGTATTGGATTATTTATACACATTTCATAACTATATAGAAAGCATTGAGACAGCGTTATGTATCGAAAAAATAGAACTTTTGTGATTTGTCATCGTTGATATATATTAATGACTTAGGATACGTAACACAGAAAGCCGAGCGAAGAAAGGTGGAACAAGGCGAAGCTGCTGGTGTTCACACTAAATGAAGCGAAGCGTAGCTCTTCTGATGGACTCGGCTGGAAAGATACCGCAAAAATTGCCGTCAATGAAAAGCGGCAAAAATATTTGCTCAATTTTATTCAAAAGTTTAGTTGTAAAATTTTATTTTGTTTGAATATTTTGATATCTTGTTTGCAGCAGCGTCATGAAGCTCAAAAATTAAATAGAAAATTCAAAATCAAAAACTGCTTTGCTTTCTGCTACAAAAGCAGGAGATAATAATATATCGTTTCGAAAAAGGATTAAGATACTTGTTTTTTCTCATTTATATTCAATGAAAGACAAATTCATTAAGTTCAAAAGAGTCACCGAATGTCTAACAAAGTCAAAAATAATACGAAATCTTTTAATCTTTTACATATATGGCTATATACATATATATGAACGGAAAGGTCTGCTGATGTTGAGAATGAGAACAAAAAAAATGTATTTGAAATAAATCGTTAATCTGCCGTCGACGTGAGCAGACGTGCTTTACTCTCGATCTGTGAAGTTTCTAAATATAACGTGTAATTTCTGCCAAATATAGTCTTAAAAGATTCAAAAGTTTCGTCTACACATAACGTGCGACTTTTTCGGTTCCTGCCACAAATTCAGTGTTGCTGCTGGTATAAATCTGCTAAAATTGTGCACAATCATCACTGCTGTCGCCGTTTCTGCATCTTTGCCGACTCTTTTGCTGCCGCTGTCACTGTCGCCACTGGCGCCACCGTCATTAACTTCGCTGCTTTAGCTGTCTCCATAGTCGCTGTTCTCGTTCTCTGCTTTTTGATTGCTGTTGTTGTCGTGTGCATTTTTTGTTAATCTTTACTTGCTTTGCTGGATAGTTTTGTGCAAGTATGGGAACTCGCACTAAATCTGCGCGCCTGATCAGCACCTCACCACCAAAGCCACCTACGCCTCAAATTAAAATAGGTAAAGATGAGACTTGCTCTACGCCTGTATGGATTACGCGGCTTGAAGGAAAGGGAGATGACTGAAGGCATCTGAAGAACAGGTACTAAGTAGAATTAGCGAGATCACAGCTGATCTGTCGAACATGAAGCGGAGTATTAGGGATTTCGCGAAAGTTGAGAGCGAATATGCGCAACTTGAGCAGCTGCGTAAAGATGTGTGTGAGCTCAAGGCTGAACTTGCAGTGCACGACAAAAACAGTGTTTCAGCGGACATTATTGTTAGTGGGATACCGCACTAAAACGAGGAAAACGTAAGCGATATTTTTGAAAAGCTGTGCGAAGCGATGGAGGTAAATGCTCTCCCCGTTCGCGCTGCGTTTCGTGTGCGCAGGGGGAAAGAGAACAGAAAATCTGCACCTCTCACTATTAAGTTAGTCTCTCCATTAGACCGATCTCTGCTTTTCAAAGTTGCTGCCAGGTTATATAAAATCAAAAAAAAAGGTGCTTTCAGCTTCTTGATATTGGAGGCAAAACTGATGGGAGAGTTTATATAAACGAATGCTAATCGCGAAGTTTTGCAGTTCGCGACACAGCTGAAAAAGCAAAGGCGTTTAACATCTGCCTATTCTGTTAGAGGCGAAGTATACGTCCGCGTGATGCCTGGAGGCGCAGCTGTCAAGGTACTTACCAAAGAGGAAATTGCAGCTATGTTAGACAGCAATAAATGACTATGTTATTTTGTATATTAAAGTTTGTGTTCAGTTAGTTTTCTCTTATTCATATCACTCTCTAGTTTAATGTTAAGGGCGAATTGTAACTTTCTCTTTTCATGTATCTCGTTTTCTTATTTTCTCTTTTCCCGATACTTAAACTTTCTCTTAATTATTGTGTTAACCTTATCTTTCATTACGTTTGGTAATATTCGCATTTTAATGATTC
>NW_023475318.1:0-3260 GCF_013731165.1 Rhagoletis pomonella
TTTTTATGTTCTGTGCCTTTTACACCCAGCTTTCATCTCGAAAAAGCAGGTATGATAGAGAAACAAACCGCCAGATTTTCAATAGAATGTTCCGCCATTCTTCGAATTTTGAGGCTCAGCACAACCAAATTGGCCTTTTTTATTAAATATAGAACATAAGTATGGGTTCTAAAAGGGTAAAAATTGCATCCATAAGAGAAGTAAATGTTGCTAAAATGTGCTAATTGTCACACTGTACATGCGCTCATCCATAAGCGCACAAATGCCTCCTTTTGAGAATTTTGGCCGACAAAGTTGTTAAACGCTGAAATGACAATAAAAATAATCGTAAATTTGCAATTGTTTGTGGCTAAGTGGCAGCTAAGTATAGTTAAATAGGATTTTTCTACACTTTTAATTGGTTGGAATGAGAAAGATTGAAATTTATTTAGTTACATACAGACTATAGTGTTTAAAGGAGTGGTTTTTTGAGTAGACTAGGCGACGATTCTCTCCCGACTAGGCTCTCCCAATGCTTTGCATAAAGTGTATGACATTTTTATAGCAGCTATGATCGAAAACGTGCGGGGTCTTGTCAACTGCTGCCCTTTCACCGTCTGAGTCATCCAGCCTGAGACCGATAAAACGGACAACGTCGATGCGCGCTCTTCATTGCCTACCGAACTGGGCTGGGCTGTACCAGGCCTCTCCCGGTAGTTCTATTTCACCATTTGTAGAGGGTATTCTCGAACGGCATGAGATGGCAGCCTGTTGCCGAACATAGAAATGCTCCTGGTAAATATATTTGCAGATTTCTGTTCTGCAAGCTTCTTTTTCTGACGGCAAGCTTCTTTTTCTGGCCGACCAACCTTTCGCCTTGTAATTGAGTAACGGCATAAAGAGACGGCAGCGTTTATCTGGGTCAAATCGGGAATTAACTGCAGTTGTTCTGGAATAAATCCGAGTTAATCCGGATCAACGCTGCCATCTGTTTAAGCTTTAACATAGCCTCTTTGCCGGATCCTCAGGTGCTAACGGTTATATAATGGATAACTTCGTTTCTGGTGCGTAATTTGTTGCAAGTAGCGGAGAAGAAAAGACCAATGTGTCTTTCAAGAACTCAGCCGGGTTTAAAGTCGATATTTTTGCACCATCAACGTATACGTTGAGTTCCAGCCCAATCTCATTGGTTCACGTGGTAAAAAGTGTGGCAGTGTATTATGCGGTAGAAATATTGGAGAATGGAGATACAGTCGGTTATTTTACAACAAATGCTCTCGACATTGGACAATGTCGCCATCAATTATCTGGGAAGATCACTTAGTTGACTCCGGCTATAATTTGTACTTGTGAACTACAACAGAGTCCTCCAAGTTGGAGTATCCATAATTAGAGAATTTATCTCTTTCCTGTCTGCTAAAGAAAGCCCCTAAGGATATCAACAATTGCTTTGTACTTACTAAGATTCCGAGCTCGCTTATGGTGTCTTTATCACTAGTTGCATAATGAACGCATCAGAACGGGTGTTGCTGATAAAGTATGTCTCTCACGTAGTTCATGTGAGCATTATGTACTTCCTCGGACAATCTTTGAGCTCCATCACGATTAAGTACAGCAAATACCAGCAGTAAAACTGGTTTCATGGTGCTTTTTAGTAGATATCGACGGACGTCGGTGACAAGTCAGATTTATCTAGACCACGTTCAAGCAGTTCGTTCATCACTTGCATCGAGGATTGAGTGCCTGAAAGATAGCAGCTGAAAGTATGGATGAAAGAACGGGTAGAAGCAAAGGTTAGTGGAGTCACCTTATATGGAATAGAAATAACGTCCTTGGGCTCAAAATTGGTCGTGGAATGTCTTACACCTCGTTTTAGCTGATGACATAGTCCTCTGTAGACTAATGTGGGCACCAGACCAATAATCAGCAAGGTGGATAAGTTTGCTATAAAGAACGCTCTCACAGAGTAAGGATAAGATGGGAGTACTTGCTGACTATGCATAGATTACTCTTGAACAAATGGGTCAGCGAGCGCTGTCGGCGGAAACCAGGACAATTGCAACCATAGGGTCTGTTGTGTTATTGTAGCGCCTACATAACTCTAGAGTCCGATAGTCCCTTAATCATTGCCGACTAAAGGTAGGCCTAGGAAACGCGCTGTTGTGATGGTATCCGACCATACGGAGAAGGGTGTTAATTGAGTTTGGTTCAGTGTGCATGTGAAGAGGTGGTTGGTGTCTTGTGGGAATTGTGGGAATTTTGGGATGCCGGTCATACATTGAGTACTTTAGGATCCATGTGGATAAATGAGAGTTTAACCTACTTTAGCATCCTGGCCGCAATTGGAAACTAGGACTTTTTTCAACCACAAGGTGAATACATTCAAAGTATTCACGACGTCTAATGGATTATTTATTTATTAAACAATTCCAGTTCTGTTACAAAAAATGTACTTCCTATCGGTGTGTAAATAATTGAAGGCAAAATATGGAGGCTGTGTTTCTTGATCCACAGGGTTGCATTTTCAGGTATTGGTTTCATACTACGTTGGAGCTGTGTTTCTTAAGTGTGAGCAACTTGTTGGCTGAATGCCACAGACATTCTAGGGCTCACAAAGATGCAACTTTCTTTAAGGATAGGACGCCTATGACTGACACAATTGTCTTGAAGGCTATGAGGGGGAATGTTGAGCACTCTGGGCCTGGCAATTACATACTTAGCAATTAGCTTTCCAAATATAGTGTTATTATAAAGACCAACTTTTTAGTGATCCAAGGCCGATCAAAACGCTTCTGATAGCTTAGTTTACATATTTTAAAACGGCCTCGTTTGCAAATGTGAATGTACATCAGAATGCCTAATGAAGTTTAATAAAATGCATGCACGTAGGTACATATTCACATACGTATAACGAAGTGCAAACAATTGCGTTCGACAATCGAAACGTATGTTTTAGTAGAAATTAACGTCAAATGAAAGTGTTCATATAGGCGCGAGTACATACATACATATTTATTTGCATACAAACAAATTTCATAACGCCAGTTTGACACGTGCCAGATGCAATAAATTTGCCGGCTGTGAGAATGCGAGTTCAGTTTACCACATAAACCAACAGAGAGGGAGAGACAATTAGAAAGAGCAAAGCTGTTAACCCATGCAACTGCAATGAGTGCATGTCAAATCACATATTTTCAGGTGAGTAAATAACTGAGAGCCCCTAAATGGCTGAGTAACAGCAGAGCACAACGCCAAGTAGCAGGCAGAGCGCGCAAAAGGGC
>NW_023475319.1:0-3260 GCF_013731165.1 Rhagoletis pomonella
AATTACACCATGCGACAAAAACCTAAAATTTTTAAAACACACGAAAAAATCAATATATTCACAAAACTAGGAGCCAAATATAGTAAACTCCGTTTTTAATTTTTTTCTCTGACGTCAGGATTTTTTTAAAGGACTTTGAAATTTTCAGGATATGATTGAATAAAAAAATTATTTAAAAGATTTGGTGCATTGTAGAGTAACAATATGGGTATCAGTTAAAACGAAAAGTTCCGTAGAATTAAAAAAAAAAATTTATTTTTTGTTGGACCGGGACGAATACATGTTGAAAATGTCCTTTTAAAACTTTGTCCTTGAATATCCTTGGAAATTTCCAATATTTATTTTTGAAAATAATATATGTCAAGGACTAATATGTAAACTACCACATCCTGGAATTTCGTCCTTCCAACTTTATTAGTTTTAGAAAAAACATTTACACTTCTCTTTATAAGATTTTGATAGTTACAATATACATAAATGAAGATACCTGAATCATTACACTGTACAGCAGTCCACTGGGTATGGGACCAAACCAATTTTTTTGAGAGATTGAGCCATAGGGAAAAAAGTAATTTCCCCGTTTTTCGAAGTTAGCCTCCTAATCTAGATATGGGCCTTCGAAGTTCGAAATAGGATCTTTGGTAAAAAATTATTTTTTAAAATAACTAAAAAACTAAAAATACAGTCGTAGACCCTCCTTTGCTCTTATTTAAATGGTTTATAACTTTTTTTTCTTTAATTTTATATAACAGGTGCAAAGTCGGGTTTTCGAAAAATTAAAAATCTCATATTTCAAACAATTTTTAACTGATTTTTAAAGAGTTGGTATCGTTGTTAAAGTGATTAGACCTCCTTCTCTTCTGATATGCATACTTGTATAAAAAATATTTTATACAAGCAAATTACTAAGCAAATTAAAAAAATATGATATCTTTGTAAACGAAATCAAACCTCATTTTTTCTGATCTGCGTATTTGTATACTTCGTAAATAAAAATTTGAGAAAAAAACACTTAAAAGGAAAAAATGAATTTACTTTAATAAAACAAAATATTTTAAGCAAAAAAATTACAACCCGATTTTTAAAAAATTGGTATCGTTGTAAGGCGATTAAACCCTCTTTCTCCTGTAATGTATATTATACGAAGTATATATCAAAGATTGAGAAAAAACACTTATAATGAAAAAAATACCTTTTTTTATAAATAAAATATTTTAAACAAAAAAATTACAAACCGATTAAAAAAAATTGGTATCGTTGTTAAGGATACCAAAAAACTTGTACTTTCTTAAACCCAAAAACTTTTTTTTTCCTCTATATAAAGTCTTGCCCCCTAGATGAAAGGCTGGCTACGCCCTTGTATACAAAACAATTAAAGTATTTAAACCGTAGGTATATCATACGGTCAGTTTGTTCTTTTATAGCGCGTACATGGTTCCATAATAATGATTCCAGTATCTTCGTTTATGTATATTGCAACTATCAATATCTTATAAAGAGAAGTGTAAATTATCTAAACCTAATAAAGTTAGAAGGACGAAATTCGAGGATATGTGGTAGTTGACATATTAGTCTTTGACATATATTTTTTTCAAAAATAAATATTTGAAATTTCCAAGGATATTCAAGGATAAAGTTTTAAAAGGACAGTTTCAATACATATTCGTCCTGGTGCACCCAAAAATTAATTTTAATTAATACCTATATTGTTACTCTACAATGCACCGAATCTTTTGAGAGCTCTTGTTAATCGACTAGTCGACTAATCGGTTAATCTATTAGCACAAGTTGTTTCAAAAAATAGTCGACTTCACCTAATCGACTAACCGTTTCCCTTCAACTTTTTCAACTAACCGAAAAACAAGAAAATAGAAAACATTCATTCGTTGTATTTAAAGAAAAGTACGACTCCAAACTTTCAACAGACAAGAATAATGCAATCGTTTTAAAGCGTAGCTTTATCGTTTATTTATTAACTAAAATAGAACATAAAAAATGATATTAATACAAAATTAAAAGATTAAGATAAACTATTAACAATAAAAGATCTATTTTGATATAAAAATGTCAGCACATGCACATTCTGGGGAAGTAAGCAACTTCTTCGCGCTGTAACAATATTACCTGCACTTGAAAATGTCCTTTCAGATTCTGTTGAAGTGGCTGGTATAGACAAATATCGTTTGGCAATTTCAAAAAGTTGGGGATAAATTCCAGAGTGACTTTTCCACCAAATAAGTGGATTGACATTGTGGCATATTTGAGGTTCAGCAACATAAAAATCTAACTGAGATTTCAAATCGCTGTGTCTACTTTCGCAATCAAACAAAAAGTCTCGCGTTATTAGTGTTCAAAAAAGAGCTTATAAATGAAATAATCCTAGCCTTTGTTCCCTCTTTTTCGTACATAAGATTTTTGTATCTGGGATCCAAAAACGAGGAGATTAAGGCAGCAGAAATATTTTCACTACCAATGTTGAACCTTGAATGGAGTGACGACCGGGCAGTTTTTTGTGAATCTCCTCATTGGATTGTTCGCAAGATGAGGCAGTCATATGTATATTTATAAGACGGTGTACAAGGGGACGAATCATGGAGACAGAAATATTTTTTTCTGTAGACAATACATTTGTTGCTATATCAAACGCTTTTAAAACATCAACCATTTTCCCCATATTGGTCCATTCAATTTCCGACATTTCAAGTTTGATGGCATCTTGTATTTTGGTTACATTTCTATCAGCAATGACCAAACTGATGGCGTTTCTGTACTCTATTAGACTTTGGCACATATCGATGGCTGAGAATTCGTTTCAAAAACGCCCTATCTCAGCTGCTGATTCAAAAACGCCCTATATCAGCATATTTTCAATACATTTTGAAGTGAGATTGGGCGTTTTTGAACCGAATTTGGAGATAGGGTGTTTTTCAATTAAATTCTGAAATAGGGTGTTCTTGAAAAGTTTTTTGTGACCGAATGGGAATATAACGATGTGAAAGCGAAGTGTGATTTGGTGCTGTCCAACAAAATTGCAGCAATTTAAGAACTGCCGTGCATCGAAAGATATTTACCCTGGTATTCAGTAATTCAGTCTCATCTCAAGTCACTAAATTTGAGACTAGCAATTAGTGACTATTTTGATGATTTGGGTATTCAGTAGGAGAGAGTCACAAAAAGCTTACCAAAAATGTGTGGTGAAAACAAACACAGACAGTGAACTAATAGCGTTTATGTATGCCTTTTGCCTGCACCGTTAAATA
>NW_023475320.1:0-3260 GCF_013731165.1 Rhagoletis pomonella
ATCGAAATAAAAGCAGTGTCGATAACTAATTGATAACTACATAAGGGTAAGGGTTCAACTAGTCAATGCGTTCCAATACGGTTGTGGACAATGGATGACGAGAAATTGAAGACCAGCATCAAATATATCGATAAAACTGTTCTGCAAATTTTGTGGTAATCGCTTAAGAAAAGCCAAGCCAAGCCAATTTTTTTGAAAAACGTGTTTTTGGTACATTTCGAACCTATTCGTCAATATCTCATGAAAAAATTATCCAATCAACATAAGCGACCTACAGTCCTCTTACAAAAATAAATTACTTTGCCGATTTCGATGAAAATTATAAGTGTTACAAGCGACCATGATGCAATAATGAAAGGTGTTATACGTTGGCAACTTCTCGCTCTAATCCGCCATCTTGAACTACCTTAGGAGAAACTGTGTTGTTTCTTTGCTATTTTCACTGAACATTTCCCAAAATATTAGAAAAAAATTCTGAACAAGCTACATTGATTCAATTTTCGTTGTTCGTTTTGTTCTTATTCGCTGACATTTGTTTTCCAATTGCGTGAAATTTGGTAAGTATTGTAATAAAACCGAATTATTTTACAAATAAATTATAATTTTGCATTTATTAGGTCATTTCCTTAGTGTTTCGCTGACCGACCTGTGCTGGTATTGTGATTAAGAGCTAATACACGCAAGTTACAACATATTATTTTGACTTTATTGATGAACCATTCCATTTGAGCTCTTTGTTATTTCAAAACCTAATGAACCATTTATTCGCAGATTTTTCGGACGATTCTGCTGTGCTGCGTTCCTGCTCCGCCTGTATATTGCTCCGCCCGTATTTTATAGTGTTGCGTTCCTGTTGCGCCTTTGCATTAGTGTGTGCGTTGTGATTTAGACACGTTGAAGTAAGTTTAAACCAGGTTCTCGTTTGTTAAAAACCTAAAAAACCATTTATTTGCAGATTTTTTGTATGCTTCTGCTGTGCTGCGTTCCTGCTCCACCCGTGTATTAGATTGCTGCGTTCCTGTTAACATACATATCGTCGCTTAAAGTACAAAACCGCGTAAAATTTGCTGCTAAAAATTGGATTCGCTCACACACGTTTTTGGATCAATCCTTATCTATTCTTCCTGAAATATACTAGCCAAAAATGCGATTGCTTTTTACAAAAAGATAACCATTTTGAAATATGAGTGTTTTTACTCTCTAGAAATTAATTTATGCAACCTCGCATACGTGGGTTTGCATTATCTCTATACGCGGTTTTGCAATTTATTGATACATGGTTTTGTACTTTAAACGACGATATGTATGTAGATGTATGTACATGTATATCACATATATTGACTTAGATATGTATACACAATTAATGGTGTACATAAATTTTTTTATATTGAAACTAGATATGTATATAGTACATATTTTATTATTATTAGTCGGTTCAAAAAAGTCCTATCTCAAATAAAAATACTTCGAAAATGTGCTGAGATAGGGTGTTTTTGAACCGAGTTCCGAGATAGGGCATTTTTCAATCAAATTCTAAAATAGGGCGTTTTTCAGCCAAATTTTGAAATAGGGCGTTGAAAAGCTTTCTGATATCGGGCGTTTTCGACCTGGCTGCCGAGATAGGTCGATCTTCTACTCAGCCATCGATATATGGTCGAAGTTTTCGTTATATGGAAGACGATTAAACACGATTTGTTTTTAATCGATTCTAAAAAAACTAAGGTAATTTTTAGCCACTTCAAACTTGCATATAATTAGACTAGAATTGAAGGGGCTATAAAACTGAGTGCTCAAAAAAATTCTAACACTTCTGAGAAAAAAGTTTGAATTTTGGTTTTAAAATTCGGTTTATATGGGTTTTGTTAGAAATTCAACTTTACTTTTGTTGCAAATTCTAAGCAATAAATAAATTAACATGAGAGGGAAATAATATCACTTTGAAATGGGGTTGCTATTGATATGACCGATACTGTATGTATATAATAAATTTTGTACAATTAAAAAAGTGGATTTACTAAAATGAACACAACGTATTAATTACAAATTCTGAAATATGTCGTTAATTTCAAAAACAAATAAACAAATTTTTAAAAAGTAGTCAATGCTTGCTGTATGACACGAACTTGGATATACGTGGACTTGGGTAATGTATAATTCCTTATATGATTCCTCAAAGTATCCCTTGTATAACACAAAAAAACCTTAGTGCGACTATATCAGGTTTGATAGCTGTTGGCCATACCAATAATGCCTCATACTAAGATTCACTAGATCAATTCGTGTTCTCCGAGAAAAAAAATTTTCACGATCCAAAAATCTGAAAAATTGTTTTTCTCCAAAGTTTGAACATTTATCGTTTTTGGCCTATATTTTGTTGAAAATACCATACAAAGCAAATATAGGGCAAAAAACAAAGAATTTTCAAAATTTTGAGAAAAGAATTTGGCGGCTATACTCAGATTTTTGAATCGTGAAATTTTTTTTCTCGAGAACACGAATTGATCAAGTAAAACTGAGCATGAGGCATTATTGGTATGGTCAACAGCTATGAAACCTGATATATGCGCACAAGAAGCCTATATGAAAGAGGGGGACAAAAGATCACACGTAAATGAATTCCTCTTTTTGGCCTGTACAATATAAGGGACACATTTCAAATTCATTCATAATTTTCTTAGTGATACGGCTCATAAAAGGAATTATATAAGCCATACTGTTCTAGCTGGGTATTCATCAGCTCGAAAATTTTAAGCATATTATCATATTCCTGTAAATAAAAACACGCCTAATTTTATTATTTTAATTATCTACAATTTTACGAGACTACCAAGCCATATATATATCTTTTCTGATAATCGGAACGCTGTTGAGAAGGCATACAATTTAGTACTTTTTCAACTAAAAGGCTTTTTTTTATTCCCGTTTATCTTGTACTTCCAAAATACAATATTGACCTAAGGTAGTTCGATTTCGAGCTGTCACAACGTACAACACCTTTCATTATTGCATCATGACAAGCGACCATAATCGAAAAATTGAAATTTCAATCAATTTCTTTTTATAGTAAATGAAAATCTGATGAGAAATGTAGATGTTACGGAACACAATCTGCACAAAAAATATGTATTTTAGCGAAGAGCACATCATTACCTTTCGAACTGTTGGTCGCTCAAGTAGCCCAAAAGTCAAAAATGTACCAAAATATTTTGTGTATTTTTTGCATCGACGTGATATGCATTTTCAATATAAAAAATATGCCA
>NW_023475321.1:0-3260 GCF_013731165.1 Rhagoletis pomonella
GCAGGCTCAACAACCACCGCGGCATAGCGCAAACACCGCGCGCCTCATTTACCACCGCGGCAGGCTCAACAACCACCGCGACATACACCATATACACAAGCACCGCGGAAGCCATATCCGCACCGCGGATTACCGAAATCACCAGCAACCACAACTTCACACCCGGGCAACAATAACAACATCCACCAGTAGCAACAACCACGGCAGGGCCCATACCACTGGCCTGCCGTAAGAACAACATAGGCTGTCACCGTAGCAGCGCAGTACCCAGCAACAGCAGCAACCAAAGCAGGGCCCATACCACTGACCTGCCGCAACAAAAACAACAGCAGGGCCCATACCGCTGGCCTGCTGCAACGACACCAACAGCAGGGCCCATACCACTGGCCTGCTGCAACGCACCAGCAACAACAACTTCACACCAGCAGCAACAACCACAGCAGCGCCCCCAACAAGGCCTGCTGCAACCCGGGTGAGTCCTTCGGGCCTGAACAATCTTTTCATATAAAAATAAAGATTTTTTTTTCTTATTTTGTTTGAAGAAAAAAAAGGATATATAAATAAAATAAATAAAGGGGTAAAACCCCCAAGAACAATAGTTTTAAGAAATTAGAAGTGGGACTGAGGTGAATTGAACAAGGTGTGATTGGCAACTCCCTTAAGGTACTATTTTGTAAAAAAAAACCCCCTAACAACCGATTTCAATTCATACAAGTTTTTCTAATTTGCCAATCAAATTCAATCACCCTTTGTTGAATACATTTTGAGTAATACTACAATTAAATAGAAAGAAAAATAAGGAAAAAGAGCAATATATATATGTAATTTTCGATCCCAGATACACACACTCATACGCCTATACATATATACATATGCACATATGCCTATATGTACACGTATATGAGAAATAAAAACTTAGACTAGACAAAGACACCAAACGGAATGAGATCACTTTAAAGAAAGAAAAAAAAAATAACATTTTCCTTTATAAAGGGAAAAAATTAAATAAATAATAATAAGATTAACTAATATATAGGTAAATTCAAATGAACTAAATTAAAATTAAATCAAACGAAACTGAATTAACCTAAATTGAATTAAATTAAAATAGAATGAAATAAACTACGATTCAGTACAAAAAAAAATAAATAAATAAATAAGTTTAAAATAAAAGGGTAACGGAAAATCAACTAAAATAAAATAAATAACAAAATTATTATAAAAAGGAAAAGGCCAATGTATAACTAAAGACGTAACATAACTGATAATAACAATTTTAGAAATAGTGAAATTATAAATTACTTATAAAAATATATATATATATTTTTTTCGTATACAGAGATAGAAAAGAGAAAATATGAGATTAAAAGAGGGGGATTAAAACCTCAAAACGAACTTAAAACAAATACTAATAGAAATATAAGAAAAATTAAAATTAAAGCTTAGCTTACTTACGCTTACCTTGATATACTTATTCACTTACTAATATTCATTCTGGCTACGCCGATGCTAATAGAAATATAAGAAAAATTAAAATTATAGCTTAGCTTACTAACACTTACCTTGATATACTTACCTGACGTACTTAACCACCGGATGTGCCTACTTACCTGACTTGACCTAACTTTTTTTTCCTCAAAATATCTTGCCTAGACTTACTTTAGTCTACTTGCCTGTTACTACTTAAAATACATATGCTTTTCGGAAAATCGCTATCCGCTAACCACCGTAACTTAGACTTAATTTAAACTGATTAATTACTTACACTTACCTAGCTATTAAGCATACATACTTTTCTTGATGATAAGAACTTTTAGCGTTAGGACTTAGCAAATAATATTCGAATATAATACTTACCTACCATTACTTCTTCCTACCTTTGACTTAGAATACTTAGCATTAGGATGATTAGCTGTAAGATTTAGGTATAAGAAAAATGAAGTGTGAATAAACGTGTTATATAAATGGGAATGCTGGCTATATCCGTTATTTAAGAAGGCACATTAGGGACTTTTATCATGGGGCTACCGACATTAGGGTGCGACGGTAGCCATGGAAGAGGGTGGGCTAGCACCGGGCGTCACAGCTCCACCAGTGGCGCCCTTTTATTCGGCCTTAAGTTTTTTTTGGGTTCATTCTTTTTATTTCAGAGTTTTAGTTTGGTCTTTGTTTATTTTGATTTGCAGTTTATTTTAAATGGTAAATTTAACGTTCTTTTTCAGCTTTTGTTTGTAACGGGTTTTTTTGAGTTTTTTTGAATTGTGTCCGTCCGATACTTCCGGCCATGCCGGAAGCGAAGATGTTTGACAGGCATGACTTTTCTCTGCTATGGCGCAGGGAACAGCAGTGAGGGCAAAAGCCCCGCCCAGCCGACATGACTAGCCACAGTGCTCCCTTTTTGTCATGCCGCCTGCACTCACTACTGCTCTCATGTATGCGTACCATAACAGATGGCGCCCAATGGGGTAGCCTGAGGTCTGGTCAGGTTGACTGGTCCCGACTGGCACATTAGGCTTCACCATCCCGCAAGTCCCAGGGGGCATGTGATTGCTGCCCCTTGCTGCGTTGCGGCGGGATGGGTGGAGCTGAGTGCGCTGGTTCGGATCAGTCCTCGTGGTCAGCAACCGAAGGCTTCTCCGAGACTTCACGTCACGTCCTCTGGAATTTTGTATTCACCCGGTGAGGCAGTGCTAAACACACTTAGTTTTTTTGTACTTTGACTTTTTTTTCTCCAACTTTTGTTCAATATTTAAGTAGTATAAATTACATTCACAGCAAAGTTTTTCGATCGCTCTAATTTTGGATTCCGTTGAATAAAGACATTTGTACAGTCAAGACAAAATAGTCTCCTGACCTTAAACAGTCACTGTTACCAATTGGTTATATGAGGCTTAAGCATTAAGAAAAAATCGGTAAGTTACAATGAATTTAAAAGATTGAAAACGTTAAAAAGGATGAAAACGGAGAATATCATTTGGGGCACGTTTGACTTTCCAGTTTGTGGTGCTTTCGACAAATGTCAAATGTACCCCCTATTATATTAGTGTGCTCAATTTGGTTTATTATATATGACTTTTGTACAGCAATGGTTCGAAATTATCAGGGAAGGGCAACCCGAAGCGCAATTTATGAAGAAAAGGTAAAAATGTCCTTATTGAATATGAGAAATAGACGCGAGACACAACCTTCAGCAGCATTAGGTATTATAATAGAACAATATTAATAATATGGATGAAGCGCCAAAATTCACTCAAATTCAC
>NW_023475322.1:0-3259 GCF_013731165.1 Rhagoletis pomonella
TATTTTTTTACGAAATAGATACATTTCTTTAAAAAAATATCCATAATTTCGTTTTTTAATTTTTCTCAAAATATGTTTGCATTATATACATATATTGAATGAAAGGTCTTTCAATTAACTTTCCAACTGTGGCCATATTTTCAAATAGTTTTCAAAATATAAGCTTTTGAAAATGTTGGAAATACCACGTTCCGCCCCCCTTACCGCCGCCCTGTCAATTTGCACAAAAAAAAAGTTTACCATTAAACCCAGCAGAAAGGGGTGCACCACGTCCACGTTTCTTTTTTCTCTAGCTCAAGGGTCCGTATTCTTTAGGTTTGCCCAGAAAAAAAAGTGATCACGGCGGCACGGAGAAGAAACATAACTTTTCCTTGAGGATTGAGAATAACAAGCACAACAAATTTGACGGCAAATAATCTGAAACTTGCCTGTGTAAATGAGGTGATTGAAAAACGAGCTTTGATTGAGATAATAGCTTTGGCGCATATTCATAGTCATATTTAGTACTCAACTAAGTCGAAACTATTCTAAGGGCCGGTTTCTCCATTTCTGGTTAACACTAACTCCCCGGTTAAACATTGTTATCGACGTTCTAACTCCATGCATATAACAGGGAGTCGATAAGGTCGGTAACGATGTTTACCGGGGGATTAGTGTTAACCGGAGATAGAGAAACCGGCCCTTAGTCACAACTAAAGCTATTCATAGTCGCCTTAGTTTCGACTTTTCTGGCTAAGTACCAACTTAAAATTTAGTTTCGGCTGCAGCTGCAACTAAGTCGTAACTAGGAAGAAGTATTTTATTCAAATTAAGGGAAAACAGACGAAATATGTAAAAATTAAGTTGGTAGAGGGTGATTTTGATAATATTGAGTAATTTCCAATTAAAATTTACAAAGATCGATCCAATAAAAAATAAAAAAAAATAAAAATTACATAAACGGATGATCAAACTTGACATTATTTAATAAAAATGTAATTTTTCCAAAATATCGTAAAGAAAAATCTATAAATTTTCACACTCGTTTTGCTATATCGTAAACTAAGTCGAAACTACTTAGTAGAAGTCTGAAATGCGACTATGAATAGAGGTAAATTTTAAGTTGGTACTTAAATTTAAGTTGCAACTTTGTTAGTTTCGACTTAGTTGCTGGGCTATGAATACGCGCCTTTGTTTCTTAACAGATAATTATCACTAATTTCTGCTGGAAAGCGTTTCTTAATCCAAAAAACTAGCGGAAACTAGCAGCTCTCTCTCGTTCTTACGCTCTTCTTTTTTCGGATCTCCTGCTAATTTCTGCTAGTAAAATTTTTACTAGCGGAAACTAGCAGCTGTCAAAATGGATAAACAAAAATTCGCGCCAAATAGTTTCAATAGTCAAATACACCCATCAGCTGATTACTTGCTAGTTTCTGCTAGTTTTGCGTTTCTTTACTTTCTCGTAATTTCGCTCTATTCTTCTTCTTCTTCTTCTTCTTGTTTGGCGCTGTAACCGCCTAAGCGATTTTGGCCGAGTTCAGCAAAGCACACCAGTCGTTTCTCCTCTGTGCCAACTGACGCCAATTGGAAACACCAAGTGAAGCCAAGTCCTTCTCCACCTGATCTTTCCATCGCAGTGGGGGCCTCCCTCTTCCTCTGCTACCACCAGCGGGTTCCGAGTTGAATACTTTCAGAGCTGGAGCGTCGGCGTCCATTCGAACGACATGACCAACCCAGGGGAGCCGCTGTATTTTAATTCGCTGCACTATGTCCATATCGTTGTAAAGCTCATACAGCTCATCGTTCCATCGTCTGCGGTACTCGCCGTCGCCAACGCGTAAAGGCCCGTAAATCTTCCGCAAAATCTTTCTCTCAAACACTCCAAGAGCCGCCTCATCGGATGTTGTCATTGTCCATGCTTCTGCGCCATATACCAGCACGGGCATGATGAGTGACTTATAGAGCGTCGAGAGAGGACTTTACTCCTGAATTGCCTACTCAGTCCAAAGTAGCACTTGTTGGCAAGAGTGATTCTACGTTGGATTTCAATGCTGACATTATTATCGGTGTTAATGCTGGTTCCCAAGTAAACGAAGTTCTCTACTTTCTCGAAATTGTAACTGTCAACAGTGACGTGGGTGCCAAGGCGCGAATGTGCTGACTGTTAGTTTAATGACAGGAGATATTTCGTCTTGTCCTCGTTTACCACCAGACCCATGCGCTTTGCTTCCCTATCCAACTTGGAAAAGGCAGAACAGACGTCGCAGTTTTTGTTACCACTGATGTCGATGTCATCGGCATAAGCCAGCAATTGCACGCTCTTGTAGTAAATTGTTCCTGAACGGTTCAGTTCTGCAGCTCTTATTATCTTCTCCAACATCAGATTAAAGAAGTCACATGAAAGGTAGTCGCCCTGTCTGAAACCCCGTTTTGTGGCGAACGGCTCGGAGAGGTCTTTTCCAATTCTGACGGAGCTGGTGGTATTGCTCAACGTCATTTTACACAGCCGTATGAGTTTTGATGGGAAGCCAAATTCAGACATAGCGGCGTATAGGCAACTCCTTTTAGTGCTGTCAAAAGCGGCTTTAAAGTCGACAAATAGGTGGTGAGTGTCGATCCTTTTCTCGCGGGTCTTTTCCAAGATTTGGCGTATTGTGAATACCTGGTCTATGGTGGATTTGCCAGGTCTAAAGCCACACTGATAAGGCCCAATCAGTTCATTGACGGTGGGCTTCAGTCTTTCACACAATACGCTCGATAAGACCTTGTAACCTATGCTTAGAAGGCTGATCCCGCGGTAGTTGGCTCGAATGGCGGGGTCACCTTTCTTGTGGATTGGGCAGAGCACACTTAAATTCCAGTCGTCGGGCATGCGTTCATCTGACCATATTCTGCACAAGAGTTGATGCATTCACCTTATCAACTCCTCGCCGCCGTACTTGAATAGCTCAGCTGCCAGGCTGTCAGCTCCAGCGGCTTTGTTGTTTTTCAGCCACGTTATTGCTCGTACCTCGTCATAGTCAGGCGGTGGAACGTCGACTCCGTCATCATCGACTGCGGGCTCGGGTTCTTCTTCTCCACAACTTTCCGTACTGCTACCATTTAGTAGGGCGGAAAAGTGTTCCCTCCATAATTTAAGTACGCTCTGGACATCAGTTACTAGGTCGCCATTATTGTTCTTACAGGAGTGCGCCCCGGTCTTTAAACCTTCCGTAAGTCGCCTAACTCTCCGGTAAAATTTTCGGGCATTCCTCCTGTCGGCCAGCATTTCAAGCTCTTC
>NW_023475323.1:0-3259 GCF_013731165.1 Rhagoletis pomonella
AAAACATTTGAAATGAACAAATACTTAAGTGAATTTAAAAAAAAAAAGGATGTTCGCTTTTATTGCTTCTCGGCTGTCTACAGACCCAAGCACACCTTGTAAGAACATCCAGTGTGCAACGTGAATGTGAAAGAACAAATCGATCGAAATCATTACATTCTATTATCGAATTCGTTTTCTACGATTTTCGGGCATGGTGTCTCTACATGCATACATTCGTGCAGATAACTCGAAATTAGAAAGCTTGTTTTGTACTCGCGACAAATTAGTAGCTTTTGCCTCTACTTTACTTCTGCTACTAATTGCTAAAATGAGAAATGACTGAATGAAAGAAATTCAAACAAAGCAGATAAAACTTAAGAAGCATTGAATTGAATTAAAGAAATACACAAACTGCATTAAAATAACCAAGATAAATACGTACATGTATGAAACGTGACAAAGCTTAAAGCAGAAAATAGCTGTCAGAGTCGATGGCTAATTAAACGAGTGTTAGCCTAGTAACGGAGGTGTTTTCAGATATGAGCCATTGTTTAGACATGGGTAACAGTGCCCTGCGCGGTGCAATTATATTTTGTTTTTGCTTTTGAGTGTTGGAAATGTCGCGCGAGAAGGGAATGTGTAACAAAAAAAAAAGAATAAGTGCGCCTGGGCCACACTGCAGAAGTGATACTTACGTTATATATCCATTTTGTCTCGTAACCAATATAGATACATATGTGCATACAAACATACATCCGCTTTTGCTTAAGGTTATGTAGTTTGTCTTTTTTTCTATCTAGATCCCTACCTCTACTCCTGTTCGTTCTAATTACATTGATGTTATTCTGTTTTCCTTAATCTTCATTTTTATCTTTATACTCTATCGATGGTAAGATCCAACAAAATATCGATAACAAACCCGATAAAAATATCGATGACAAAAACGATTAGAAATTCGATTGAATTTCGTTAGAAAATAGATAATAAAAAACGACTCGGTACCCATAGATGAATAACGACAGGAAGTACGCTTACGAACAGAATGTAAGCACAAGTTTCAGAAGGACTTGTCTGCACTCGGGATGAAAAACTGGCTCAGAGATGCCAAGGAGAGTAGCGATTGTAGAAATTTTTTGGTTCGGCCCAAACCTTTACTTTTGGAAACATCTACTTTAGTAACTCAGGTCCATGTAAATTTCACTATGAAGATCATTCGTGAATAATGTGCTATCTAATAGGTAGCACTACCCTAGTAGATAATTTCAGGTGTTAAGAGCCCTTCCGAAAGCCCTTGTTGAGAGTCAAGAGGCCTTCCACTCTGCATTCCTTTCTCCTTTGTTTTTTCTATGGAGTGGCAGAAAATGAAGGGCTTTTTCTTTCGCTATCCATGGAAGGCCTTTAAGAAGGGCTTTTATAGGACATACTTCAGAAGGCCTTTTGGAGGAGTTCCTTTAAATAATATAAATTTATGCATTCGCACAAATTGTAAATGGATAAGCCCTTCTAGAAGACATGCAATCCTTCTTGAGTAGGCCTCTTAGAATGGCTTTACTTAAGAAGGCCTACCTGAATTATCTTCTGGGACGTGTTAGGCCTGGGCGCTTAGGCCATGCGTGTTAAAAGTACGTTAACAAAGTAATCATCTTAAGCATTCCCCAATTTTGACTTTAAAATATGTCAAATTTGAACAATTGCGCACAAAGTTCAAATGAAGAAAACAAAAAAAAAATGCTTACATTCGGCGAAGGTCAACAAACCAACAAACATTGTCGAATTATGCTTATCCAACTCAGTGATACGAATTTGTATTAAATTGGCTGCGAATGCGGTTAGGACGACATTCACATTGAAAGGTGATGCCATCAATTGACTTTAAATGACTTTCGGCAGTAAGCCATCTCTGCAGACGACTTAGAGAGTGTCGCCTAATCAGTCAGTCAGGCCGAAATCTTAAATTGCTTGGAAACAATAAAGTTTATCAAGTGTAAAAATGTAAGGAGGCCATTTCATTAGCCGACGATTTTGGGGTTTTCTAGTGTATTGAATCTGTGGGTTGACATAAACGCATACACACATGCCACACAATTCTCAAAAGCTCTTATCGACTGGGTGCGAGTTAAAGAAATGAATGAAAGCTGCACTAGAAAAGCCATCAATAAAAGGAGATGTTAAAGAAAATTTGTTTGTAAGTGTCAAGTGCTGTTACGAATGGTATTGTCAATTACGCTGCGCAGTAACAAAGATGTTTGTTAACTAATTCACTTCCGTAATATCTTTGAATTTATATAAAGGGGTCAAAGAAATGCTTAAATAGCTTAACTATGTAAATAAATTTACTTGGAATGTATTCAACTGTCTTGGCGGAAGTTTAAACACAAGCATTTCCATTATTTGCTTTAAAAGCTTTTAAGCGCGAAGCAGTATCGGATGTGAATGTAGGAATGGAATAAGGAAGTAAAAGATGGCTCTTCGGATAGCGAAAATTAAAAGCTTCGGAGTAAAAACCTGACTGACGTAAAATATGGGTAACCATTTTTGGGGATTTTAAAACTTGACATAAATTATTCATTTAAAACTGGGTATACGGGATTGTCGTTGAAAATGTGAACCCCTTTAAGTAAAAAGTAGGCTTTGACTACTAAATTTCAAGAGTGGATATGTATATGGGTTAATTTGTTGTTTAAATTACCCATTTATCATGTGGTTACCAAAAAATTATGCCCAGCTTTTAACGTTCGAAAAAATAATGACCACTTTTTAAAATACCAAAAATCTATTTGCAGTTTATAACCAAAAAAAACTTGTCAAAATTGTGTTTAGTTTTCTTATTACCAAAAATTTATGTAGAATTTTTAATTTACCCAAAAATGTATGGCCAAATAACCCAAATTGAAATCTTTAAATAATTTAAAAATGATGCTCAGCTGTTTATATAAAAAAAACTGTGGCCAGCCTTTGTATGGAAAAAATTCTTCCCACTTTTCAGCTTAAGAAAGTTTAATAATAAATAAAAACAGGTTGAAATTTATGCCGCTTTAAAAAAAAAATTGTCGTTAAAAGATTATGACCAGCTTTTGAATAAAAGAAATTTTATCTAGTTTTGCTTTCAAGTGTTCAATTGAGATCACATTTGGTAAAAGTTCTTTAAAATTTCATGGTAAACCGGTACGTTTTTATTAGTATTGGGCATTAGTATCGGCATTGGTATTGGTATTGGCATTAGTATCGGCATTGGTATTGGTATTGGTATTGGTATTGGTATTGATATTGGTATTGG
>NW_023475324.1:0-3259 GCF_013731165.1 Rhagoletis pomonella
CTTGTATGTAAGAATACAAAGACAAATTATTTATCAGAAGCATTGCCACTTACATATTGAAAAAAAGTTATAAATGCTCTCAAAAAAGCAAAATCGCTACAGCGAAAAAAGTGTTTGAAAAACCGCATAAATTCAAATCCGCATAAAAAAAGACCTAAGTGTATAAGTTGAAATTTTATAAGAAATTATTGAACATTAAAAACATTATACCTACATAGATATGTATGCACATATGTGCCTACCTAGTAGATAAAACTGGTCAAAATAGCACGAATCTATTCTTCTGTGCATGAGAATATATACATACATATATGTGTATACATATGTATGTATATACATATCTGCATGCGTGCATACAATCCTTTACTCGAAATTGCTGCAATTTTGATCCCATACATTTTTGCCCACCAAACAACGCGTTTGCCTGTCTAATCTGCTTGCCTCATTTGCCTCGCTCGTTTACTCGCCTCGCTCGTCTGCTGCTGCAAATGAGTGCCTCGCTCGCAACGACGTCGTCGCGAGGACAGAGCTAATGAGGCCCTCGTTTGCTTGCCACTCTACTCTTGCGCTGTCCTCGTTTGCTTACTCGCTCGCTGGCTGCTCAGCGCGTGCGCTCGTACTTAACGAGTGCTCGTTTGCAAACAGCCTCGCTTGTTGCTCGTGAGTTGCGCTAGCTCAGAGCAAACTAACGAGCGAGCGAGGGGCTAAAATGAGGCAAATCCGAACCCTGCTTGGTAGGCGGTATTTTCTCTAGTTATTATTTTACAAAGCTGTTGCTTTAATAACGATTTTGACGCATTAATATCGATGATTGGATTTCAGGGTTACCAAATCTCATTTTTGCCACAACGTCGATTTAGGCGGTTTTGCAACTGGTCAATGGGCGGTTACGCAAAAACATCGACGATATGTTTTTTTTACCAAATGAGGGTCTTCATTTAAATGTTTACAAGGAAAATATTGGTCCTCATGCATAAAAAGTTAGCTTAAGCTCAGACTCAATTTTTGCACTGATGGGGTGAGCTCAAGCTCAAGAATTTGTACTAAAAATCGAGTCGGAGCTTAAGCTCACTTTTTATACATGAGGCCCATTGAGCTAGCTAATCCGAATTCTGTAAAAGGTAGACATTCAAATAAAATTATCACATCATGTTGCATCTTTATGATAAGTAATTGTTTAAAAAGGCAGTAAAAACATTATTTAAACCAATTAATAATGCTAACGTAATGTTCACATGATCACTTTTTAAATATAAAGGACCATTTTCACTAGTAAGTTTAAAAACCTATCTGCCTTTTAAACACAATTTCTGTTCTGAGTTTGAAGGGCAGCTAGATTTTAAAACCTACCTGAGAAAACCGCACTAAATGTAATTTATTATTATTTTATGGAAAATGCAGTATTCATAGTACAAAATAGCAATATTTACAAAACTATCAAGATACATCCACCCATTTGAGCAGCATCCCGTTAGAAGACTCGTTTCTATTACTTGTAAATATACTTAAAACTTCCTCATACTCCATTTTTTTGGGGTAAGACAGCATGGGACTGCAACATTCCAGCTACGCGTAGATGATAAATAAGAAACTCGAACACATACATTTCGGCGGGATGAGTGTAATGGAATGAGATGGAATAATTTGAACAGCAATCTAAGCCCTGAAAGTAAAGAGTTAAAACATTTTAGATTAAATCACTCTAAATACACAAATATGTAGTTTATGCTACAAAAATCCGTACCCATTCAACTGCGTATGGCGTTAGCCGCTCTATCCAATCCGCATTTACCAGAGTTTCATTGGCATTCATAAAATCATACAAGCGCAGGGGAAACATTTTTTGCTTGGTTTCGTTGGGCAAAATAAAACGTGAATTCAAAGGCATTGCACCCACATTCTGCAGGCAAATACTCATGCTATAGTCTTCAGGTAGTGCGTAGTTAGCAGGTGGACACAGCGTTAAGTTTGTGAAACCCAAAATAACTGCTCGACGAAGTGCTTCCTTGCTGAGAACATAACCGGCACCTCCTGACACATAGGTCTGAAATAAATAACCGAAGAGAACTATAGATATTTAAAGTAGTTTGAAAGGGCATAAAAAACCCAGTCAATTACCTTGTTGCCCTAATAGTATGTACTGATTGATTTTCTACGATTTTTACCTTTTCGTCGATTTACGAGATACATAAATGAACAAAATAAACATTACAGCCAAGGCACATTGAACAGGTAGTATCAGTAGAGCAGCCACGATTGAGAGAATACTAAGGTTGCGCCGATCTCGGACCGCTATTCCTCTCTTAACGAATTTGACAGAATCGTTGTTTGCATGACGTCACACTTGTGCAACTTGTTTATGCTTTCCTTGCAACATTTTTTCTTCCATTCTTGCTCACGTTTTGGCATTCCTCTCTCGCAATTGCAACAGTGTGACGTCACACAAAAGTTATTCTCAAAAATCCTCTCTGATCGGCGCAATCTTGTATTCTATCATTCTTGTAGAGCAGCTATATTTTTAATTTCTTCTCACAAAAATTCAAATTGTTAAAATCTATTTGCATGTGAAACCTGTTTCCATACAAATCAATTTACGGAAAGCAGCTTTTTGAACATTCGCCCAACTCAGCAGCACAACCTGGGCCTTGCAAAGGATGGATCAATGCTTCGAGGAGCAAACAAATTTACTATTTTTATTTTTTCCAATTTGCTTTGATTAAGAAGAAAAAATCAGAACAGAGTTTCACACTTTCGATACTAGAAGCAAAAATACACGCAAATGTTGCTTTTCCTCTAATGCTAATACCTGTTTGATATGCCTTGATTACAGCACATTTGTTGTTTGTGATTATAAACTAAAATCCCATTATTAAAATTTAATAATACAGCCTTTTTACCTGACCTTAAGGCTTAGGAGCAACAGAAATATAGATAATTGTAATTTTTACACACGGATGGACGCATCTTTGTGATATTTATGTGTAAAAGCTTAAACAGACGACAGCGTCGATCCGGATTAACTCGGACTTAATCCGGATCAACGGCAGTTATTTCCCGAGTGGATGCGGATCAACGCTGCCGTCTGTTTATGCTTTAACGCGCGTATCTTTTTTCAGACCAAAAACAGTATATTACTACGTGAAAATCCCTTTTCGCAGTATCTCCATTTAAAACTAGAAGCATTTTTTACAGTACACTACAGAAACAGTTTTCCAATAAAATCAAGTAATTCCTGGTATGGCACAGTATATTTTGCTTA
>NW_023475325.1:0-3259 GCF_013731165.1 Rhagoletis pomonella
GGAGAAACGACTGGCGTGCTTTGCTGAACTCGGCCAAAATCGCTTAGGCGGTTACAGCGCCAAAAAAGAAGAAGAAGAACCCTATTCAGTTGCCTTTTAATTATGTCAATATATTCAGTTGTATTTGAATTCGGGATTCTTAGTTTTAAGATACGGAACAGATAAGAGTAGAACAATTTGTTTTTGCTGGGAATTTATATCGGATATGCTTGGCTCCAAAAGCACTTCCCATACTAGCTGATTAAAAGAAACTCAATCAATATTTTGCTCAAAACATACATTTAGAATAATGTTTTAAGAAATAATTACACCCGAGCGCATTTGTGCACATGGGTATTATAACTTTGTTCGCATAGCGGTTGTTTGTTGTATAGCCCTTCAGGTTAATAAAGATTGTAGAAAACGATTTTTGGTTGTGTGGGGTCCCGTTTGATTCCCAAAATTGGAAGGAACTGATTTTTTCAAATTGCAAATCCTAATAAAAAAATTATTTCTAAAATAGGTTACAGCAGACAATATTTAATAATTTTTTATTAATATACCGACACCTGATTGGAAGATCGACCTATCTCGGCAGCCAATTCAAAAACGCCCTAACTCAGAAAACTTTTTATGAAAGTCCTACTTCAGAATTTGGTTGAAGAACGCCCTATCTCAAATGAAAATATATTAAAAATTTGCCGAGATAGGGCGTTTTTGAACCACATTCTGAGATAGGGCGTTCTTCAACAAAATTCTGAAATAGGGTGTTCTAGAACAGTTTTTTGAGATAGGGAGTTTTCGAACTGGCTGCCGAGATAGGTCGATCTTCCACTTAGGTGTCGATATGTAGTTTTGATGTTAACAAACAAACCAAAACTTGGGTTAAAAAGCGTGCTCAATGAAATGGGTATAAATTCTTAAATATTGCACTTTCGGAAAAGGATGTTAATGAAAATAGAGACCAACGAATTTTGTTAAATATTTTTTTGTTGGAAATGTTGATAATTTGTGGCTTATTGTAAATGAAAAAACCTCCACAAACCAACAAATTCGATTTTCGAATCTTCATTAACTGCTTGACCCAATAGCGACGAAAAAAAGTACGAAGAAATTTGTATCAAAATTTTTTATAATTAAATAATGAAATGTATATGTATGTCTAAAGTTAGAACCAGAAGCTCTTAAATTTGTTAGTTTATATTAACTTATATATGTATGTACTAATTTATGCATTATGCATTATTAATGGTATAAGGGTAACAGTTTTCTAAACAGAGTTGTTAAAATCATTAATAATTTATATTTTTCATAATGACATTCTAACGACACGTTCACTAAAAAATATTTCTCTAATTAATATTTTTTATTCTTATAAATCCTTGTACAAATTTAAGTGAACAAAACTGATGATAACGCTCTATTAACTATTTTTCGTGTTGAAATTTTGCAGTCTTTTTAATAAAATGCAACCTGGCGTATTTTTCAGTGGGTTTTGTGTGTTCAAAATATTTATATCAACTGATTGGTACTGAGTGGATGTGTGCACACATAGCAAAAGCTGCATTCATCTGAGTGCTTATTCAGTGTTAAAAGTGAATCGTTCGTCATTCAATTTTTTCAATCTTTCTTTGAATATGGAAATGTGTGCAATCGTATCTACTTTGGGTGAATGTAGAATTGGAAAACTATAAGCCGCATTATTCAATAAGGGAGAATTCAATGAAAACATAATAACATAAAATTGATGATTTTTAATTTCAAATGATTTCACAGTTTTACAGCTCTGCCCCTAATATTATTTGTTTTTATGAGAAATATTATTGCCTATTTTTATAGATATTTAAAGGTCATTTAGAGGTCGCGACCTGTCGATTTAGGTCAGAAAATAGAAAATGTTGTAGATTTACCAGTTTTTGAATGACTGTTTTTGATTCGATTTCAAAGATCGTATATGATTTGGGAAGAGGATATATAGGCCTTTAAAATGGTATATAATAATCTATTGGCGGACTAGGCTTGTTGGGTTTTTTTTATCGGGTAAATAAAAAAGAACCATACATATTTCTCTTAATTTTTTAATTTTTCTACAGTTCAATTTCTACAATTTCAAAATATGGAGTACTATCTAAAATTAAGTCCATTTTCAAATAAACTGATACCTCATTTATTGAAATCGCATAAAAATTGTCGAATTTAGGCAACTTTTCTTAAATATGGCCTTGAATTTATATGTGTACCGGAATTTCAGACTTTTTAAGCAGTGTGGCTAAGAAGTTCATCAATATTTATTCAAAATTGATATACACAATCGCTCTTTAGCAAAAAAATGTTTTTTTTTTTAAGAAATTTTAGGAAAATGTGGGTGGCACCGCCCCATTTATATGAGCGATTGTCCTTTAAAAAATCTATAAAAATAGGCAATAATATTTCTCATAAAAAGGAATAAAATTAGGGTGAGGGTTTTGAAATTTCCAAAAAAAAAGAATTTTCGATGGGCACCCTAATACTTATATATGTATTTGTGCATACTCATTCAAGAACATACATCTTGTTCATATTTTCCAGAAATGGTTTAACTCAAAAGTTTTAATTTAACCCCCTAGATTAGTGGTGCCCAGAATGGTCAAAGCTAATGAACGGCGAGCCCGGCAAGAAGGGAAAGAAAAAATTGGCGGAAGGGAAAAACGAAGGGAAAATAATTTTTTAGGATCTAAAATAAGTGGCAACCTTACACTAATGTCCTAAAAGAAAAGCATGGCAACCCTCGTCGAAAATACTTCTGGATTAAAGTTGTCAAATATAACGTAAATTTTATATCCATATTCCGTTGTCTTAGATACATTTTGTTGAATCGAAAATGAGAGGCAACCTTACACTAATATCTTAAGGGCATTACTATATGGGTAAAGCATTATTTAAGAGCTTTTTTTTAAGTAACCATGAGTGGAAATATTGGGTCGTATTCTTGTTTTCGGATATTCCAACGGAGAATCACTCTTGCCAACAAGTGCTACTTTGGGCTGAGTAGGCAATTGAGAAGTAAAGTCCTCTCTCGTCGTACAAAGATCACACTCTATAAGTCACTCATCATGCCTGTGCTGGTGTATGGCGCGGAGGCATGGAAAATGAAAGCATCTGATGAGGCGACTCTTGGAGTTTTCTAGAGAAAGATTCTGCGAAAGATTTACGGACCTTTACGCGTTGGTGATGGTAAATATCGCAGACGATTTAACGATGAGCTGTATGAGCTTTACAACGATATGGACATAGTGCAGCG
>NW_023475326.1:0-3259 GCF_013731165.1 Rhagoletis pomonella
TTATGAAAAGATCTTGTAAGTATCTGAGAAGAAGGTATAAAACTCTCGTATATAGATCTATAGTAGAACCGCATTTTATATACTGCCCAACAATTTTCTTCTTAGCAAGCGACGCGAATGTCGAGAAATAGCATAAAATGGAAAATAGAGTTATGCGGTTCATATTAAATAAGCGTTACGCAGGAGATTATCACAGATATGACTTGGTTGAGTGTTAAGCAACAGGTTTTCTATCATGCTATGAGTTTCGTATACAACATAAAGAACGGTAAACTTCCAGACTATCTGAGCGACAATCTTCGGTATATAAATGAAACTCATTCATACATACTCAGGGAAAATAATTGCTTTAGACTCCCACTTTATAGAACAGAGGTAGACAAAAAAAAATATATTTTATAACGGTTTAAAGCACATGTAAAAGACTGTGATAACTTTGCTGTTTTTTAAAGACCACTATTTGATCACTGTAAAACTCTGGCTATTAGGTAGGAAAGCACGGAATAGAAACCAGGCCTTTCCATCCGACCAAGCAGCAAATGAGCTAGCATACGAAAGACACTGTGAGTATGGATCGGAAACTCGGTCTTTCCGACTACGCCCAACAGCCCGCCCATAACGCGGAGCGGAAACTAGGCCTTTCCGCCCGCCTCACATCACGGAATCCAGCGTCAGGGTTTACACATTAATGACGACGTGAACATGGATCGGGAACTCGACCTTTCCGACCGTGACGATCAACTCGTTAGCAACGCGGAGCGGAAACAAGGTCTTTCAGCCCGCTGCACTTAGTACATATGTAAAGGTAGACTAGAGACTAGGCCTCGCCAGCTACCCAACTAGTTAGACAATATACATTTGCATAGGTTATTAGATAGTTTTAGAAACATAAACAGCTTTGTAATTGAAATTTAACTTATATACGCATACTTTGTTATATATTAAAAATATCTATCTGTACTTTTAAGTCGCAAGACTGTAACAAACAAACAAATAAAAATAATAATTATTTCCTCCTAAATTTTTACAGTACAGTTTAAGCAAGTTCCAACGTTATGTAAAAACCTTAAAAAAAATCCTAAAGTATTTTGTTTGCGTAAAATTTCATTGTTACACAAACAAAATACATAGGGAGAAATTACCGAACACCAAGTTACCGAGTACCCCCATTACAAATTTGTATGCTTAGAATTGAAAATTCAGTACAAATCAGTACAAATTTTGAAAACTAGGACATTTGCGTACTGATTGTAGAAATGAATAAAATCAGTACGGGAGTTGAAAAATCAGTACTGTACACTGAGGGAAATAATGCATACTTTATATTTGATTATAGTTTAAAAATGTTCAAATTTAATAATAATATTTTCATACAAAATCTATTACGCACCCCAAGCATGCAGAGCGCCGCTCTGATAGCGGTGACAACACACACATTCATACATAGTACATGTTTATCCGTACAAATCGCGTGATGTGGTGTTGATGGATATTAAACATTTGAAATCAAATTTACATGCCTGGGTGTAGCTGAGTGCGCAAAGATGCATGCCACAATTTGTTAATATCCAGAGATGGTTAGGGTTCGAATTCCGCTGCAGGCAACATGCAAGTTAAATATTTTTTTTTTGTTTTTATCTTGATTATTCACTTTACGGATGCTTTTTCAGAACGAACGCGGTCATTTTAATATGCGCGTAATTGAATTGAATATTTACCAATATACAGTACTTTCGTTGACGTTTATAGTAAGATCAATTACGTTTCTATTTGATTTTAATATTGTTTTCCCTCAGTGTGCTGATAAAATCAGTACGTCTGGCAACCGCATTTGAAAATTATCATTAAAATGAAATATTTTTTCGGTTCGCCCGTGTATGTAGATTTGCTGTAACTAAAAATGGACGAAAACATTGGAAAACTTGTGAAAAAATAAAACTTATTACAATCAGTATTCAATCAACCGTCCCCGCTGGGCGGTAAAAATATAAATAAATTTAAACCAACCGAACCATTGAGCCATTCCATATGCCTTTGTGTAAGTTTAATTTTGAAAGCGGTTAACCATCGCCCGCTTTACCGTCGTCCGCTGCAATTCTGGGTAGAGCTTATTTGTTTTTAACCGACATCCAAAAAAGGAGGAGGTGATGAGTTCGTCGGAATTTTTTCTTTTTTATGTATGTTACAGCATAAGTTTGGACCACGTGAACCGATTTCGATAATTCTTTTTGCATCGGAAAGGTAGTGTCTCAGAGGTGGTCCCATACGAAACTGGTTTAGATCCGATCATCGGGTCATGAGATATATATATATATATATATATTTGTATGAGAAATGAAGTCGGTTTTTTTGCTAAAAATTACTTGTTTATGTAAGCATTTGTTGAAAATGCAGGCTCACATATGTATGTAGATATTCTTGCAACCGACGAAAGTTGGAGATGTTTTTGCACTTTCAACACATGTTTTAAAATTTGTTTTTTTCGCAAGCCCCTTATTTTTTTCCAATTGAGCTCCTCCCTTGCCTTGAAGAGGTGTGATGGTTTCATTTAGTTTTTCGAATATTTCAGAAAGGTATGCCAATCAGCCAATCGACATCAGTTAAATTTTGATGTAAATTTTTGATGTGACCACCAATGCATATTTTTTCTCAAACAACCTGGCTAAAATCTTTCGCCTTGCAAGCCACCGCAAAAGGTGAAAGCGATCCGTACCCATACTATCTTCAACGGAAAGTTTTAAAAGGCGTGCTTGAAGCGGACAACCCTAAGCATAATTATTTATCTTCGCAGCGTCATCCAATATGGTTTATAAACTATCTTTGTAGTCGCCAGGGAATGCTGATGGATTATACAGTGGCTGCTTGAGGCGTTTTCTGCCACTTGCTGCATCCTAGAAACCGCTCCTTTCGATTTTCCCACCATTGTAGCTGCTCTATCACTGCAATTTTCCACACACTTGCCCCATTTCAAACCATTTTCCTGTACAAATTTGTCTATAGCTTTAAAAATTTCGTCGCTAGTGGTGTAAGTCTCAAGTACTTCGCTCATCAAAAGTTCTTCTTCGATCGGCATTGAAAATCGGTACCTCTGCCTCTGAAATAAAGTTGATTCGCTCCTCTACAGTGGTCACTAATTACGAATCCGATGTCATAATTGCAAAATTCGAAATGGCGGATCCAGTAAGGCGTCTGGTAAAACTCGGGATTTTTAATTATGAAAAGATCTTGTAAGTATCTGAGAAGAAGGTATAAAACTCTC
>NW_023475327.1:0-3259 GCF_013731165.1 Rhagoletis pomonella
AGACCGAGCAATTCGCCATACGCTTCGCCTGTAGTGCTCATTAAGAAAAAGAACGGGCAAACTCGGTTGTGTGTCGACTATCGGGGATTGAACAAATTAACGGTTCGCGACAATTACCCTTTACCCCTCGTCGATGATTGCATAGAGTATTTAGAAGGTAAAGAAATGTTTTCAGTCCTAGATTTAAAAAGCGGGTTTCATCAAGTTGATATATCGCCAGAGTCAGTCCCGTATACCGCATTTGTAACGCCTAGTGGGCAATACGAATATTTAAAAAATGCCGTTCGGTCTTAAAAATGCCCCAGCCGTTTTCCAACGTTTTATAAACAATATATTTAAGGATTTAATTGACGAAAAGAAGATAGTTGTGTATATGGATGACATATTAATAGCGACAAAAAAATTTGAGGAACATAAAATCATTTTACACACGATACTGAAACGAATTAGTTATAGGGGTCTTAAGTTGAATCTATCAAAATGTAAGTTTGGCTATTATGAAATAGAATACCTAGGATATTCCGTATCTGCCAGTGGTATTACATTGAGTGAGTCCCATGTCAGAGACATCCAGAAATACCCCGTACCTAGCAATCAGAAAGAGTTACACTCTTGTATAGGATTGCTTTCGTATTTCAGACGTTTTGTTCCGTCGTTTTCCAAAGTTGCTAGACCGCTACTTAATTTATTGAAAAAAGGTACAGAATACAAATTCGACGAAAATTGCAGATTAGCATTCGATGAATTAAAAAGTAAGCTAATAGAACCCCCTGTGCTTGCCATCTATAATCCAGAGCGAGATACCGAATTGCACTGTGATGCAAGTGCCACCGGTTTCGGCGCCGTATTATTACAAAGACAGACGGACGGAAAACTTCACCCAATAGCATATTTTTCGAAAACCACCACGACTGCAGAATCTAAATATCACAGCTTCGAGTTGGAAACACTCGCTATCATTTATGCCTTGCGACGATTCAGAGTATATCTGGAGGGAATTCCATTCAAGATCATAACAGACTGCAACTCGCTCGCCATGACCTTGCAGAAGAAGCAAATAAACAGTCGCATTGCAAGATGGGCCCTTGAGCTAGAAAATTATAACTATAAAGTTATACACCGCGGTGGTGCCTCCATGGGGCATGTTGATGCCTTAAGTCGTTGACAGATAGCTGCCGTAGATACGAATGAGGTTGATTTTCAAATACAAGTTTTGCAAGAGCGTGATGAAAAGATTAGGCGTATACGTGAACTTTTAGAAAAGGGAAATGTTGAGGGATTTGACTTAGTAGACGGCCTTGTTTGTAAGATATCTAAAAACGGTCGAAAGGCTTTATACGTTCCAGAGGAACTAGAAAATAATGTAACAAGATTAATGCACGAAAAATCCGGTCATCAGGCAGTGGACAAAACTTATGATAAAATATTTCAATACTATTGGTTTCCGGGTATGCGTCAGAAAGTAGAGCACTTTATAAAAAATTGCCTAAAATGCATTATGTACGCCATGCCTATTCCATCCCGACAGAGACATTTGTACAACATTCCGAAAAAGCCAATTCCGTTCGATACCTTACACATCGACCACTTTGGTCCCCTGCCGTCAATAAAATCGAAAAGAAAACATATTTTGGTGGTAGTTGACTCTTTCACAAAGTTCGTGAAGCTATATCCAACAAACTCAACAAGTACTCGTGAAGTGACTGCGGCGCTTGAAAAATACTTTAATTATTATAGTAGGCCGAGGCGAATTATCTCAGACAGAGGCAGCTGTTTTACCTCGCTCGAATTTGAGGAATTCCTAATGAAACGAAACATAAATCATGTCAAGGTTGCCGTTGCCTCACCTCAGGCCAATGGTCAGGCCGAAAGAGTTAACAGGGTAATTAAAACAATGTTGGGGAAGCTTAGCGATTCAATAGATCATGCGGATTGGTCTGGTAAGTTGTTGCAGGTAGAATACGCAATCAACAATTCCATTCATAGTAGTACAAAACAGACTCCTAGCATGTTGCTTTTCGGTTATTGATGAATTTTCCGAATACTTCCAGAATAAGATAGCTGACGGAACTGGTAGGGATCTAGACACCCTTCGGTCTTGCGCTGCTGCGTCAATAAAGAGCATGCAGGATTACAACCAGGCTCATTTTTTAAAGCATAGCAGAGATGCCGAGAAATATAATGTTGGTGATTTCGTTGTAATTCGAAATGTAGATACTGCCGTTGGAACCAATAAAAAGTTTGTCCCAAAGTATAAGGGTCCTTATGCTGTTCACAAGGTATTAGGAAATGACAGATACGTTATCCGAGACATAGATAATTGTCAATTGACTCAACTGCCATACGACGGCGTCGTTGAAGCAAATCGAATGCGTCAATGGATAGAGCCCAGTGAAAGGATTGAACTCCACGAAGGGAAAGGCAATGCTAAAATAGGAATAGACTAATTTTAAGTTAATAATTCGTTGATCGAGGTCGATCAAGAGTCAGGTTGGCCGAGCTGTAAGACGAACATATGTATACTTTGCTAAGAAAATGTCATGCAAGATCTATCCAGCCATATATTGTACTTTTATACATGTTATATTAAGATTGATGGCAACTCTGTTTTGAAGGGTGTTCAGTCTTGTAATACAACCCTGTAAATACTTCCGGCCATTACATTTTGATCAAGCCAATAGCCAGCAAGTTGCGAGAAATAAAAATCGAAGTTTTTCTAAGGAATCTAAACATTTGTACTTTACAACTCAGGTGTGGACTGCGACAAAATTAAAATGCCACGCACCACTAAGGAACAAGTTGAAAATACGCTTCGGGCAGCAGGCATAACATTCCCACCTACTGCCACATTAGCGCAGTTAAAACGTTTGTGTGACGACATTGTGGGGTCATCGCAAAAAGGCGCAGTCGCCCAATGTTCCGTGCGTGCAAGTCAAGAAGACATTCCGAACCTTGGTGAAGGTGCTGCCGCGAATGCCGAAATCGCCGACTTAAGCGAAATTAGCGCCGAGAATACTGCTACACGGGCAGAAAACCTTGCCGTAGGTACGCAGGCTGCCGATTTAAGTGCTGGGCCCTCCGCCGAAAACTCCGAGACCCCTGTACTGAATTCCAATAACGAAACTGCTGCACTAAATTCCGCGACTTCCGTTATAAATATTACGCTCCCTGATGTAAGTGCCAAGAATTCTGTTACAAGTGCCGACAGCTACGCCGCCAATGCAGAGACCGCTACAAAAAACACCCGAACTGCCGTTGC
>NW_023475328.1:0-3258 GCF_013731165.1 Rhagoletis pomonella
ATAAGGATGCCTTAATATAAACAAAGAAAATAGTTTATCTCCTTTAAATTATGCTGAACTGAATATTTGTATTACTGTTTTATATTTTTATTTGTTTACCCCGAACGACGTCGGGTGCTCTGCTAGTTTTATTATAAAACTACACTTATCACTTTTATTTATAAAAATATACTATCCTCGAAAGGTTCGCATGCGTTTGTAATACTTTAATATACAATAATTAATTAGTTAATTAAGTAAAACGCGTTTAAAACGTTCACAAACTTTAGCACATTTCACAAACAAGCAGAAATAACAATGGCTGACAGCAACACAAAATGTGTGCTACCATACGGTAAAAAAAAAATACATCACAAGAGGTGCCTATAATTACGGGGTATATGTGTACAATACGTACATTGCTCTTATTAAAAAAAATTAATATTAGGATTGATAGGGGTTTTACTCCTGATCATAACGATATAATTTTTTCGGTGGGAAATAATATTGGCAGTAGTGCACTTTAGCTTACGCGGCCAAAAATGGACGAAAAATGTCAAGATTGGTATCAATCGACGCGTTTTAACGCCAATAATAATAATCCGGCGGTGATTTACTTTTTTAATTAATTAAAGAGTTATTTGCAAAAAAGACTTGCACTTTTCGCACTTTCTTTTGATGCTTTTCACGCATTTTTATATACAAGACATTTTTATAAAACACCCAGTAACCATAATAGACAGCCCCAGGTTTACCACACAGAAAGGGAATTCTAGTTACCTCATCCTTTCCCAAGGCTACATCACTGGGGCGGTAGCCGCAGTTGGTGCACACCAAAAGGATAAATCTATTTGGTAAGGGTTATAATTCTAAAGCGGAAAGGAATTCTACGCAAAAATATTGTGGACGCAAGTAAAAATTGTGATTTTTGGCCAATTTTCTAAGGGGTCCCTAGGGACCCATATGGGGCCTAGGTGGTCGGGGTTTTATCGTTTATTTAAATTTCGGGAACAGAAGTACCGCTATTTTTTTAATCTGCTTGAAGCAGGCAAGCAAATCTTTCTACCATTTGCCATTAAATTCAATTAAATAAAAAAAATTAGTGATACTGACTACGGTAAGTTTTATTACTTTATCCCAATTTACACATATTATAGAATATACATATTTACAAATTCAGACGTACCCTCGACGAGCACTGGAGCTGCAAGGGGAAAGGTGTTAACCTCTGCAGAAATTCGCAGTATGTGGTCCAGCTACAAGGTCCGTGGTCGACTGGGGACAGCGGAGCAATGCGTTCAGTTTGCTAGGAGAACGAGTTGGTGTTGCGCAGCAAACTATGTTGTACGCACAGAACACCGATGCCCATCTACACCAAAGGTAATACGGATTTGGGCAGCATTTATTTCGGGAAGGGGCAGTGCCGGACCAAGTCTAGCGTTTCAAGAGCCAAGGGGTCTTGATTCGAGAACGCTTAACTGTCACTGCCCCACATATTCTATTTGATGTATTGCTATTCGCGACGTTATACTCAGTTTAGCGTACAACTGGAGGACTATGTTGGGGGCCCCCGCTTGTCAACCACGACGACGACGGTAATTTCAATTACAATTACATTTCATCTATTAAAAAACTAAATTATTTACTTTATTCTATATTTTTACTTTTCAGGGAGGAGAGTTGAGGGTCACTGGGTCCTGGGGATGATTGAGGACGGCAGCGAGGACCTCAAGCTGTAAATATACCCAGAAAATGTCCGGTCCACGGAGGTGCTCATGCCCCTTATACAGAAGCATGTAATCGAGGGTACAATAATCCGTACAGATTACTGGCAAGCGTAAGACTGCCTATCGAGGTATGGGTATGAGCACCAAAAGGTCAATCATAGTGACCCAGAAAACCCTTTTGTCGCGCCGGATGGAGCCCACACCCAACGCATGAGTCACAATGGCGGGTTGTTAAAAGGTTTCTTCATAAAGATAATTTTAACAACCCTGCGAACTTTGCAGATTTTGTTGTTGAGTTTTTGTGGCTGAAGTCTATTATAAAAAATCGCAAAGATCCCTTTCCTAAATTAATTGACGCCACTAAATATACATACAAACCATAGTAATATGTGGAGTGTTACATATAGTTTTAAGTTTTCAGTAATATGTGGAACTTTACAATGTATATTTTTTTGTTACATTTTTATTATAGTTTTAACTTTGTTAGTACTTTTAGTTTATGTATATAATTATTATAGTTTTAATGTTTTAGTAGGGTGTAGAACACCAAAGTTTTAGTTCTTTTTTAATAATTTATATATTTGTTGTTATAGTTGTAAGATTTTGTTTTAATATACGTGTAGAACACGTTTTTGTTGTTTCCACAAATAAATATGAGTACCTTGCATAATTTAAACGTTTTGTTAGAATAAAAATTAGTAAGTATAGGCTATAATACGTAAAATTCATAAACTTATATGCATATTTTACCGTAAATCGATACTTTGATAAATAATGAAAATTTTTAATAAATTTTTAACCTTTTTATTACAAAACCTCTTGATTTTAGACCGAATCACCTTTTTTTGTCAATACATTTATATTTAATAAAAAAAAATAAAAAATTTATTATAATGTCCGTTTTTATTGTTTCTCGTTTTCAGTGCTTTTTTTTGGGCATTTTTTGTTGTGTGGCAGCACCGACATTTACGTTAAATTGGTTTCCAAAGCAAAAAGTGAGGTTGAAGCTAACATTTTTTGCAACTTAAAATTCAATTTTCTTAAAAACTATAAGCCTCCGAAGGGGGGTTTCAGATTTACAATCACAAAAAGCCGCTCTAAACCCCCTCATTTTTGTTTTTTTAAAGCCGGGTTCCGTATAGGAAAATTTTCCCTAACAATAATTATAAACTGAGAGAAATAACCTTAAAAATACAAGTCGGACTTAGCACAGTGCGTAGGCAACTGGCTGAGCCAGTGGGATCGTCGGCTCGAATCCTACTGAAAGAAGTCTGATGAGGAAATGTGGTGATTTCCCAAATAGCTATCACTTCTACCATTTTTTTCAAATTATTGTTGCTTTTCCACAATAAGTTTTTCATTAAAAACGGCCACGAGCTTAATAAAAATTGTTGAATAAGGCCATAAAATAACAAAAATAAATAACTTAAGGACGAGCACACCTAAAAGTTAAACATTCTAAAAGTAGAATTATTAACAAAAACCAACAACCACATGATCAAGTTTAAATCGTAGCGGAATAGCTGCGCTTGATTGTGTTGGCTCAGCAAAA
>NW_023475329.1:0-306 GCF_013731165.1 Rhagoletis pomonella
ATTTCTTTAAATGAAATTAATTGCTGCTATATGAATGTATGTACATACATGTTCTCTTTTCACTGCAAGTTGAATTATTTTAGTATCTATAGCAAAATTTTATACAGGCAAGACTAAAAAGTTTAAAATAAATTTAAAAAATAACTTTTTAATGTACCACGCTTTTATAAATGGACTAAAATTAGAAAATAATATTTCTCAGTCCCATAGAACTTGTTTTGATAACTTTTGATTTTGAAATTTTAGCAAAAGTCATTATCAGGGAACGGATTTTATGGAAATTGCCTTTTTTTCTGCTAAAGAGAT
>NW_023475329.1:406-3258 GCF_013731165.1 Rhagoletis pomonella
ATATTTGCCTTTTTTTGCCTTTTCTACCTTTAAAAAAGTGATTATATTTAGCATTTACAATTTTTTTTAAGATTAAAAAATATACACATGCCCATGCGGCTTATAGAAGCGCAGGGACGGAAAATTTTAAAGCCGTTTTCTCAGCTAACGTAGACTTGGAGACAATAAGAAGGGGTGTGGATAAAATTGTAAAGGGGAGGAAAACGCCCTTATTCCTGATAATATGAACATTTCAAACGTTCCATATTTAAATTGGGCTCCACTTGTATCAACTTACGTAGAGCGCACATTTAGTACATTCAAGGCTTTTCTTGGCGAAAATTGAATGAAAATGCTGCCAGAAAACTTCAAAATGCATCTTGTGGTTCAATGTTACTACAACTATACAGATTAAAGTTTTATGAGTTAGAAACTCGAAAGGTCAAAGATTCAAAGTACAAAATTTTTCATATAATGAAACTAGTTCATAGTTTTTCTCTTTTTACTTGTAATATAAACATTTCTAAAATAAATGTATTTTTTGATTGTTTTTCGTATTTTCTGTCTTTTTTAGTGCCTTATTTTGCTTTTTTTGCAATACCTAGTGCCTTTTCCTGCCTTTTTCGCTATTTTGTTTTGCCTTTTTTGCAATACCTAGTGCCATTTCCTGCCTTTTTCGCTATTTTATTTTGCCTTTTCCAGCCTATTTCATTATTTTATTTTGCCTTTTTTAAAGGTTTTTAGGTCCTAAAAATCCGTTCTCTGGTCATTATAAACAATTTATGAGATTGAAATTGAAAAGCGTGGGGCGCATGTAATAGGCCTGATTTGAAATTGAAGAGTAATATATATATGTATGTGGGTATATGAATAACGACCGCTTAACCCAAATTGACCTCGTGTTGCCATATGGCAACGCAAAATTCATCATGTTTAAGCGGGTGTAAAACAAAAATCGCTTACTTCAAAATGCTTATATGTACGTTAACTAATTCCTAAAAGGTGTATCTTTCGAAACGCTTACGCTTCCGTCAGATCCTTGCTGTCTATCGAGTGTAATGCAAGTGTGTTCTTTAAACAAAATTAGAAGTGACAAAAAACCATCAAAATGTCATATATGAAGAAGTAAGCATTAATTTATAGAAAGCGTTTTTTTATTTACAAAATATGATAGTGACAAAATATTAGTTAAAACATTAGTGACTATATTGGTAACGAGTAAAAATAAAAAACAATCGTGCATGCTATATAATTTAAGTGTTTTATAAGTCTGTTGCCATATGGCAACACGGGGCGTAATGTGAACTGTTCCTCTTTTACCAAATATTGATATGTTCGCTAGCCCAAATTGACCCCGTGTTGCCATATGGTAACGCAAAATACCATCATGTATGAGACGGTGTAAACAAAAATCGTTTGTATGTATTTTTGCAGTTTTGCAGGTGGTTAACTCATTCCATCTAGCTCTGAACTACCTAATCATATTATCGTATATTTCATTGTACAAGTGTTGAAGTGGTATACAAATGTAGTTTGACTGTTCCAGGGAAAACTGGTGGCGTTTTTTGCATTCTCATCTGCTACTTCATTATCCTAGTTACCCTTGGGACCGGGCAACCTATAGATATGTAGCCTTTTATCAGCGTCAAGCTTGTCAATGGCTTCCCGGCTGCGAGGGACGTTTATGAATGAAACACTATATCAGGAAACTGCCTTGATTGCCACCTGGAATAGGTTTAAGTTTGAATTGATTGTCGTTTCGGTGACGGATAGCTCTGTAGTTATCCTAATTGCGAAAACCTCTGCTTGAAATATGCCGCAGTGGTCAGGTAGCCTTATTGTCCGCCTGACGTTCAGTTCCCGGCAGTAAATCCCGGCACCCACTCCCGTAACCATTTTAGAGCCGTCCGTGAAAATGTTTAGGGATCTATGGCTAGGTTTCTTTTCCATCCCTCTTCCTCAATCGTTGTGCAAAAAGTTCGTTTCCACTTAAAGCTAGGTGCCATGAAGCCTGTGCTGCTTGTGCTTCCCGCCCCATTTAAGTGGTGCCCAAAGGTTCTGAAATTTAATTTCCCTATGACCGTCAATCTACGTGCGGATTTCGCAGCAGGGATTTTAAAGAGCAGCCGTCGAAGTGGACCTCAGCGCTCCCGCGATGCACAGTGCCGCTAGGCGCTGCACCTTCTCCATTGGCCCGAGGCATAAGGACTTTTGTGCGGCATTCCAGCACACCAAAGCGCCATAGAACAGTATTGGGCTGACTATTGCTCTGTAGCACCAATGCATCAGAGCAGGTGACAAACCCCAAGTGACTCCCAGCATTCTTTAACATGCATAAAGGGCGTTACTGGCTTTCTTCTCTCTTTCTTCAACATTGCGCATCCACAGCAGCTTACTCTCCAAGACTACTCCCAAATACTTTCTGTGGTCTTTAATTGACAGCTCGATGCTAAATACCTAGCCTCGGGGGTCGCCACACTGGGACCTTATATCTTTTTGAGACTACAGCACTGACCCATACAAAATGACAAAAAAACTTCTTTGTGCTGGTGAAGCATGTAAAACTATAGGACGAGTAGCCTGTGCAAAATGTGATGTGGGTTTATGTTTTAAATGTTTTGCTACTTTTCATTAACTTCTTCATGCGCTTTGCACGTAGAATATGCATATATTATCAATAAATGTATTAAAACTTATACACAATGTTTCTATTATTTCATATTTTAACCAAATACTGTCCTCTAACATTCCATCTGGAATATGCCACGTGTTGCCATATGGCAACGGCCGATATCGGAAGAACTATACTACTCCCAAAGTTTTAGTCATATTTTTTCCTTTACTTTAACGCTACTTTTGCCCTGTATATAGGT
>NW_023475330.1:0-3258 GCF_013731165.1 Rhagoletis pomonella
TTGTACTGATTTTATTCATTTCTTCAATCAGTACCTACGCCAGGGGTCTGAAATATTCATATATGAACGTTCGCTTACATACATTTATGATTTTATACGCGAACGTGAACGTGAACGTATCAAATACTCTCTATTGATTATCCTTCGCGAACGAGAAGCATAAAACAAGTCCAGATTGTTCGCCTTCGCGAATGTTAGGTAGAAAAAATTTTAGCTGTTGTTCGTACGCGTATGTATTGGGAGACCAAACAGCGTGCGTTCATATATGTAGCTCTAAGTGGCATCGATGTATTCGCGAACGTTCACTGCTGTCGTTCTCGTTCATAAGTGAATGTAAATGCTGCGTCAAACATTCGCGGAAAGTTGGTGTGGCTAGAGATACTATTCTATGTGAAGGCAATTTTGTTAATTGCATAAGATTTGCACCGTTCATTCAATTTTCAAAAATTAGGTGTAAAATGAAAGGATTGCCACCTTTTTAAAAATTATAAAATCTGCTCGGTTCGTTGGATTAAAAAAATAAGGTGTCAAATGAAAGGGCTGGGCCGGAAAACGTCCAATAAGGATATATTTTTTGAATAGAGTTGCCGTCTGTCTACAAAATTATAATATTTACATCCTTTGCATGATCTTCAAAAGTTAGGTAACAAATGAAAGGTCTTGGCCTCTAGATATTAAATAAGTTTTATTTTTTTGAATAGGATTGCGACCTTTTTAAAATTATTAAATCTGAACGGTTCGTTGGATTAAAAAAATAAGGTGTAAACTGAAAGGGCTGGGCCTGAAGACGTACAATAAGGATTTATTTTTTTGAATAGAGTTTCCGACTGTCTACAAAAGTATAATATTTACATCCTTCGCACGATTTTCAAAAGTGATGTGTCAAACGAAAGGGCTTGGCCTCTAGATATGAAATAAGCTTTTATTTTTTTTTAATAGGGTTTCCACCTGTCTAAAAAATTGTAATATTTACACTGTTCACCCGATTTTCAATAGTGAGGGGTCAAAGGAAGAGGCTATCTAAGAGGAATCTAAAGATGTGCAGGAAGGGTTCTTTTTTTGAACAGGGTTCCAATATTTTTATAAATTTTAAAATCTGGACCGTTCGTTGGATAAAAAAAAAAATTAGGAGTCAAATGAAAGGGTTAGGCTGAATTTCTTCTTTTTTTAATATTTTTTGAAATTTCATATTAAAGTATTATTTATTTCCGCACTTACATTTATGTATTGGTAAATATGTATGTAAGTATGTATGTACATGAAAATACTTAAATTAAACCAATAGATATAATTCATAATCTATGTACATAAGTATGTATATTTATTTACTTATGCCCCTAACCTTTTCGACCCCAAAGTTGCTTATAAGAAACTTTGATTTTCAGCACCATTTTTATAATTATAAGCTTTTATTTAACTTGGTCATCCCGCGGAAATCGCGGAAATTTCCAATCGATTTTAAATTAACTTCCCGACAAGTTAGAGACTTAAAATTTTCAGCATAGTTCCAATCACGATGACAATGCAATTTAAAATATAAATGAATTCCCCATATGGTCCAGGGGTCTTGATTCAAAGGCGGTCAAAAAATAGTAAGATTTATGGCTAACAGTGCGTAATTTGCCAAAGAACGTAAAACCACTATAAAATTGTTAAAGCTGCCGACGATAGGGTAGCAAAGCTATTTGTGGCAAATTCTAGATATGAATCTGACCTAGTCTAGATATGAATCTCGATGTAGGAAGTAGAAGACTCCAGATGTCGCCCCGCCAGAAGAAGTTAAATATTGCGCCTAAATATATGCCATTTACATATGCTACAGCGGAAATGGGTGACACGCCATTTCTTTAAATGAAATTAACTGCTGCTATATGTACATATGTATGTTTATACAAAACGTAGGCAAACATTTTGCTTGCATAGTCTTCTGTTCTCTTTCATTGCAAGTTGAATTATTTTAATATCTATTGCAAAATTTTGTACATAAAATAAAATAACACTTTTTAATATACAACGCTTTTATAAATGGACTAAAAATTAGAAAATAAAATAATGTAAAAAAAATATTTTTTAAAAACAAGCTTTTATTTAACATGTACAATCAAAGGAATAAAATAAAGTAGTGTAACAAAAGATTTTTTAGCAAGAAAATTTTGTCAAACCTGCACTAAAATTAATAAAATAAAATAAGTTAAGGTCTCGTTAAAGTTACTAAAAGCCATTTAGTGAAAGGAGTTATTCAAACTCTAATGAAAATTACTAGCAATTTGTACTAATTTACTTCGTTTTTAAAAAAGCTTATTTTATATTTGAAACAAACGGAACTAACTCATCAAAACGCGCACCGAATTGATGAATTGCACTGTCAGTTGCACATTCAGTGTGAAGTGAAAAATAAAAAAAAAATACTTATAGATCATAATTAAAAAAATGGGTACGCAGTTTGAACACTCAGAAGTGAAACAAAAAATAAATAGTAAAATATTTAATAAAAGTTGCATTGTTGCCGCCCAATATTTTTTTCTTTACTGAAGTTGCTTGTAAGCAACGTTGGGAAACGGTGGTAGCAAAAACATTGAAATCGAAGCCATCAACAAACCACGAAAAGGACTTTGTGTAGCGGATATAGAAGCAGTTCTGGAGTTTGACTGGGACGAATCTTCTGATGAAGAGTGCGAAGATGATGAGGCAAAGGTTTTAGAGAAGAATTTGAAAGATGTTTTGGAGAAAGGTGAGGAAATCGAGATCGACTTATTAGAAGCTATCGCCACTGAAGAACGGGCTGAAGAGTATCCAGAGTGTTCCGAAATTCCTGTCATTGGAAAAGTAGACTTTTCTACAATGCGATGGAGGAAAAAACCATTTGGTGTAAAAGACGTACCATTCGAAAAGCCTGTAAAAGATGTTCAAATGGTGAATAGACCAACAGAGTATTTCAGATCGTTTTTTGATGATGCAGTTATTGAGCTGATTGCAAAAGAGACTAACTTATATGCACTTCAAGAGTCTAGGTCTGAACTTAAATGCACAAGAGAGGAAATTTGTCGATACTTTGGCGTTTTGTTATATTCGGGTGTGATTCAGCTTCCTCCATTTCTCGGACAAATCGCAGCAACCAAAACAAGGTGATTCTAACTATGATAAGCTTTACAAAATACGTCCAATTTTATCGATCCTCAAAGACAAATTTAACAGTCTACCTCAAGAGGAACACCAAAGTATTGATGAGCAAGTAATAGCATACAAAGGAAAGCTCAA
>NW_023475331.1:0-3257 GCF_013731165.1 Rhagoletis pomonella
ACACATCTTTTTTGCTGTGCGACCTTTTTTTGTCGGAACGAAGACAGCGCAGAAAACAGCACTCAGGCTACCGGCCGTCCATTGTACGTATTCCCTTTTAATTTTTTTTTAAATCTACCCGATCTACGAATAAATCGGAGCAGACTGCTGGATACTAAGCAGCTAAGGTGTTCGTATTTCTGTACATTGCTTTTAAAAGCCTTACACCTAATTCTTTGCAAAGGCAGAAGATGAAAATTTTATATTACCGTTTTAATATTTTGTCTAACGGCATTGGAATATAGGATCACCTACAGCAGAATATGTAAACAAAAAACAAATAAATATAAATATAAGTGTAATGTTGAATATAGTAAATACACAAAAAGGTAAAAGATTTAAAAAATCACGTTAATATTTTCTCATTGATATTTTGTGTGTAAAAGGGGATAATTACAAGTTAGTTGACACCTAATGCAGCGGAATACAGGTCTGAATTTTTTTACCATCGCCCCACAAAGATATTTAGCTTTTTTCAGATTAAAGCTAGATTTATGCTAACATCACTTCCTGCAAAGGTGCTTTATTTACATACATATATGTACATGTAAATAAAAGTAAAAACGAAACATCAAGTGGTTGAAGTGGAGCGCACGAGTGTGTGTAGGTGATATATGTACACACCCTGCAAAAAAAAAAGATCAATTGATAAATAATAACCCACTTTTTTCGGGATTTCTATAAAATACTAGGAAGATCAAGATTTCATATTATCATTTTGAAGTTTTGTCTGACGGAGTTCGAATATGGGACCACCTACAGCAGAATAAAAAAAAATAAAAAAAAATAAAAATTAAAAAAATATTTTGTCTTTGCTATTGATATTTTATGTCCAAAAGTAGTTAGTTACAAGTTAGTTACATAAAATGCCTTGACTACTTCCAATGCAGAGGTAACCACCCTTGACAATATAGCGGCCATCGCCATAGAAATACAGTTAGCTGTCTTCAAAGAAAATATACAGATAATAGTGAGTTTTAGCTCCTTCCTAATCAAATTAAAGTTAGCTTATAGTTAGATACATTTCCGGCAGGGTATATACATACATACATGGAAGTATATGGATGTGCTGCGCGTATGTAGATTGAACCAGATTAAGCCTTTTCGTGCGTAAGCTCTCTCCTCCGCAAGGGTAGTGATGCGTGTGAATCGTGCCGTGTCGAATTGCCAAAAGGGATATATGTATTACATATTTTTGGGGTATTTTCGAAGTGTTGATGTCACAGGATATTCAGAATTTCACATCACTTATGGTATTGTTCAGTTTTTTTTTTGTTTTTTGTTGCTCCTTTAATACTTTTCAACGGTTATAAGCGTTTCAGTTTTAGTTGCAGATGTTCTCATAGTCGTAGTAAAGTAAGGCCACTTGAAGTGTACCACGAAAATTCCATTAAGTCATGGATTTAAAAAAGTATATCTTTTTAAAGTAAGTATTTATAATTATGCTGGGTTATAGATATTTTGAAGGACAATATTTTAGAACATGACAAAATTGAAAAGTTCATTTTTCCCAAACTACGATAGATATTTGCACGGAATTTCCCACGCTTACATATATATAAAAGATGGCCGCTGTAGTCGAGTGGTAAGAGGTACGTACTAACACCTCGTTGGACTTGACTGACATCTAATTTTAGAAATGGTCTTTTCTAACGGAGGTTGCTACTCAGTTGACTATGCTACTAGAGATTTGATTTTTCTGCGATTTAAAGATTTTTCGAGACTTCTTCAGGATCGTTTGTGATTTTTCTTTAAATTTTTTCGCAACTTTTCGTGTTTATCGCGGCAATGTTCGTGTTTCATCCCAGACTTTTCGTGAAGCGATTCCGGACTTCCAGACTTTTCGAACTTTCCTCGCAATTTTTTTTTGGATTTTGTTAGAATTTTTCGGAGCTGTTTCGGAACCTCTAAGAAAACATTGAAATTGTGGAGGTCCGATAGTTTCTCTTTCGATATTTCTGTCAATCTTATGAAAAAGCAAGAGCTGAAGTGCTTGAGTTGTCGAGAGGTGGATATTAACATAGGAAATGGTGAATAGATTTCTCATCTAGGAACACACCAATGTGCATCGTTGACATGACACAAAGCTGCTAACGATTCGCAACTTTTAAATTAACTATATTCTATAAAAAAATTTGTGTGAATAATTTTGCAAGTAATTGCAGACATTCAAGATTCATTTCATGTATTTTTCCAAGAATTGATTTCTTTGTTTATTTTTCTTCCCTGGACGTAAGATTGAAGTTAAGTATAATATAAAATTATTTCGGCTCGGATGAAAAGTTTATGTTAGCCTCATACAGACATGGTAAATATAATTCAGACACTTTTGATTTCCTTGCGATTAATATAAGTTCACTTTTAGAACGGTTAACACCTAGCCCATTTCTACCACCTAGCCACCTAGAAGCACTACCCAGTGACGATTGTATCAGCTCACTAATTAGTGGTAAGAATTTGCCTGGAATAAGTATAGCCAAACCATCAGCGCAGGCAACTACTTTCTCGATGAAGAAGTCTGATGAGGAGATGCGGTGATCTCCGAAATAGCAGCTATAACTTCTACCAAGTGTAAATTATTGTTGTTTTTCCACAACATGTTTTCATTAGAAACGGCCTCAAGCTCATTGTTGAATAAATTAAAAATAATTAAGCAATAAAGAAAAAAAATTTGCATTTATATTTTCAAAGCCTAACAAAATTTAGCATTATGCACTTTTCTATCGTTTTCTGTATAGCCGGATGGGTTTTAGTCATATTCGCAATTACAATTTTAACATCAATATTGTTACTCATACGACCCGGTGGACGGTTTTCAGTCAGTATAGTTAGCATGTGAATAGCCACATGTAATCGCTTATTCTATGCCGGATCCAGCGGGCAGGTTTTGGGGGTTAAACTACGTGTCAGTCAGTGGTGGACCCACGGGGGTGTTTAATACATAGACGCCATATTATACATAAATATGCGCCATATTAAAACACACCCCGTGCGTCCGCCACTGATTGACACGTAGTCAACTGAGCTGAGTTCACGCCATACAAACTTTGCAAGTTTTTTATTTTTCATCAACCCAAAATTGTCAGGTCTTCTTTCCGAGGTAAGCTATGTATGACAAACTTTTTTTTCCGCCATTCGTTGTGTCTCTGTTAATTCCTTTAGTATTTCAATACTTTATTGAATAACTACGCGAAAAACGTATATTTATGGGCAATAAA
>NW_023475332.1:0-3257 GCF_013731165.1 Rhagoletis pomonella
AGGATCGACACTCACCACCTATTTGTCGACTTTAAAGCCGCTTTTGACAGCACTAAAAGGAGTTGCCTATACGCCGCTATGTCTGAATTTGGCATCCCCTCAAAACTCATACGGCTGTGTAAAATGACGTTGAGCAATACCACCAGCTCCGTCAGAATTGGAAAAGATCTCTCCGAGCCGTTCGCCACAAAACGGGGTTTCAGACAGGGCGACTCCCTTTCATGTGACTTCTTTAATCTGATGTTGGAGAAGATAATAAGAGCTGCAGAACTGAACCGCTCAGGAACAATTTGCTATAAGAGCATGCAATTGCTGGCTTATGCCGATGACATCGACATCATCGCTAACAAAAAACCGCGAAGTCTGTTCTGCCTTTTCCAAGTTGGATAGGGAAGCAAAGCGAATGGGTCTGGTGGTAAACGAGGACAAGACGAAGTATCTCCTGTCATCAAACAAACAGTCAGCACATTCGCGCCTAGGCACCCACGTCACTGTTGACAGTTACAATTTCGAGAAAGTAGAGAATTTCGTTTACTTGGGAACCAGCATTAACACCGATAATAATGTCAGCATTGAAATCCAACGTAGAATCACTCTTGCCAAAAAGTGCTAATTTGGACTGAGTAGGCAATTCAGGAGTAAAGTCCTCTCTCGACGTACGAAAACCGCGCTCTATAAGTCACTCATCATGCCCGTGCTGGTATATGGCGCAGAAGCATGGACAATGACAACATCCGATGAGGCGGCTCTTGGAGTGTTTGAGAGAAAAATTTTGCGGAAGATTTACGGGCCTTTACGCGTTGGCGACGGCAAGTACCGCAGACGATGAAACGATGAGCTGTATGAGCCTTACAACGATATGGACATAGTGCAGCGAATTAAAATACAGCGGCTCCGCTGGCTTGGTCATGTCGTTCGAATGGACACCGACGCTCCAGCTCTGAAAGTATTCAACTCGGAACCCGCTGGTGGTAGCAGAGGAAGAGGGAGGCCCCACTGCGACGGAAAGATCAGGTGGAGAAGGACTTAGCTTCACTTGGCGTTTCCAATTGGCGTCAGTTGGCACAGAGGAGAAACGACTGGCGTGCTTTGCTGAACTCGGCCAAAATCGCTTAGGATTTGGTAACTCAAACTGAAGAAAATCGTATCTTCAGAGAAACATTTTTGGTTGATGTAACCCAACTCTTTTCTCAGTGTATATTGCCTTCCATTAGGCTTTCGACGAATATGTTTACTCACCTCTTTATTTAAAACTAACTATTTTATATAAGAGTGGACTTCTCTATGCCTAAGATATCCGATCGAAAGCAATGGAGCCATAATTTAGGCGGCAAGTTTGTATGTTCTTCAGGTCCTCCGAATTAATACCCGGCGCCAACTCCTTTTCCCATCTTTGAGCGATCGGTGTAGATGGTAATAAATTCGTTTCGGTAGACCAGCGTCCCATTCTTTCCTATTTGGTAATCGCAATATAAAGTCCATTCAGAAACTTCTTCAAAAATATCTGCGTTCTTCAACTCTTTGTTCAAAATGGCTGAATTGCACTCATAGCCTATTCGATTTTTTTTTAATTAGTACTATAGGGGTATTCACCAAGTTGAACAAGTGACCTGGTACTCGTGCAAAAGAGCTGATATTTATAATTAAAATATATGCTTTGTGGCATCTTTTCCCCACTGTCTTAGTATCTTTTATGCACTTATACTTTCCGCCGCTGATCTATTGTCGCAGCAAACACAGCCAACAACGGTCAATGGCAGTAGCCAAAGGTTGAGAGCAGCGCAGCAATGGCGGCGCAACTTCAGAAGCGGAAAGAATTCAGTGTGACAATGAGATGCAGAACGAATACTCGAATGTTTCCTGTTTTTATGGATGGCAAAAGAATTGAGATGGCGACAAATGAAAGGAAGAGAAAAATGCATAAATAATAATATGGAAATAATATGAAAATTTAAATTGAAAAAAGTAATAAATAAAAATAAACAAATAAACTGAAAATGGAAATGGAAATATTAAGTTAGTAGTGAAGATGAAAATAAAAGTAAATATTAGGGCTTCCAGAAGGACATAAAGAAAATAGTAGTTGCATCAGAGCAGCAAACCTTTCCTTCACTTCTGGGCGACTAGTCTAACGGGAGAGGTTAGTTAGCGGGTAAAGTGATAGCTTAACGGACTTATGTAGGTACACTGACTATACGGAATCGAGTCTGGATGAAAAGGAATTTAATGAAGGTGGATCCTTTTTAAAGCAGCCAAGTAACTAGTAGTTACTTAGTTTTGCTATAGGTACTTACTAACATTGAATTCTTGAAAAAGCAACTTTTTAGGTACTTCTATTCGGTTTTTCTAAATTTATTTGAAAAGCAATACATTAATTTTCTTCACTGTACAAAAAACAAGCTCCTTGGTTCTGTTCTATCACAGGAGAGCAGAAGCTCTTTCGTTTGTAAAAGATGGCGTTTGAACTTCATTGACGTCATTTCTAGAATGAGAGTTCGTGAAGTTAGCGATAGTCTCTCTCCAACTGTTGTTGCTGGCGTTTGGTTCAGTGGTTAGTCGTTCTATGTCTGGAAGTTGTCCGAGAGTTTGTAGAGACACGTGCCTTGTAGTTGGCTCACATTCAACGTCAACGTCATTATTTTCATTCTTAAGATCTGAGTAATGTCCTCTGGAAGAGCTTCAGGCTGTAACAATAAACAAACGACAAGGAAAGTACTCCATCCGGACTTGGTAGCTATTTCGAATTAGTTAGCACTGTCGGTCACTACTGCCGGTGTTGTGGTAGATCGGTACTTCGCCATTAGTTGTCGTCTAGCGCAGCTTTGATGGGGCTGGACAAAAACGAGAGTGAGTTACTTGAGCTTGTTTGGGGAGGTAAGTGAAAAGATAGTTAGTCCTGTGAGGTTCCTTCTCAAACTAAGTTAGGTATGCCGAGGTCGATTCTGGATAAGAAGGAGTTTAACCTGATACGATATCAAGACCGTAACTGCACAACAATAACGCGTGTCTCACTAGGCAGCTAAAGATTCTGAAGATGGTGGACATTCATTCATGCCGACATTCATGGGCTGAGATAGGAGGTGGTGACAGTCTTACGGCGCATGTCGTTTAAGGCCGTCTGGTCAAAAACTTTTTATTGTAGATTTAGATATCGTCCCTTAGTTCTCAATGATGCATTCTGACGTGGCTTATTGGTGGTTGTGCGCAGTGTTGCCAGGTCTTCGGCATGACAAAACGTCCCTCTTGGTCTAAAAAAA
>NW_023475333.1:0-3257 GCF_013731165.1 Rhagoletis pomonella
TTTTGTTGTTCTTATGGGCTTGTTGGCACCTATCGCCGAGCCCGACCAACGAATTCCTTCTCAGGACTCGACGACAGATTGGGTTGGCGTAAAGCATCTCGGCGACGAGCCATAGACGGGCTTCCCGGAACTACAACTGGTGCTGTCGGGATGGGTTCGGTGGATGTATAGAGTAGACTGCGCCGGGGCAGACCGATGGTGCGGATGAATCGTACCGGGCATGAGGTGGTTGGTTGAACAGTGGTTCGTGGTTGAGTTGGTATTGAGGATGAGGACAGCGTAGACGGGTGTGGATTTTTATTGCTCTCCACTACACACACCCAACCCCGTTACTACGTGTACCGCTTACCTTGTCCACTTGTCAGTATTAAGCGTGCGTAAAAGTTCGGGTGACCGCGGCAATCCAATAAGTAAAAGTGGCGTCGGTTTTGCAAATTTCCCTGACGATGTCCCTTTCTGAATGACTAGCGCAACGGCAAAGTTATCGATACGCGATTTACCCGACTGTGGCGGATCGATTGCGCTAGGGATGTGTTTCGAATCTAAGGGAATATCCCATTGGTTTTTGTTGACTAGAAGCCGGGTACCTTGTAATAATGCAAAATCTATCAAGTATGGAGGGCCACCCTATATTCATTGAATTTCTTGAGAAGGCGAAGGTACTGACTAAGTTAACGTGTTGTGATTAAATCGGCGGAATAATTGCCAAGCACTCGGTGTTTAGCATCGATCAGTTCATATGAATTCGAACCAAGTTTCCGTGAAACATAGGCTCTAATTTTTGGTGGGGCTAGTTTTTGTGCATAGCCCTCTCCGGCCACAGACTGTTTAGGATTGGGAATGTACACTTCCGAGCCAATCTCGAAATGGCGTTCTCTTTTGCGGGTCAATGCTCGTTGTGCTGTTTGTTGATATAGTTCGAACTGTTTGTCTCGAATTTCATCAGCCAGAACTTTACGTTGTTCCACATCCTGGGTATGGTATGGATTTACATCCAATAATAATTTATATTCGTTTCCATCTTTCACATATTCACGACCGGTGTGCAGAAAATATGGCGTGTAGCCCGTGGCTGAATGCACTGAAGTGTTAATATCATGAATAACCCGAGAAATATGGTTTTCCCAGGAGCAGTATTCAAGAAGATCAGCCATGTGAGCACGTAATCCAAGTTTTATGCTTTTGTTTGTCGCCTCCACCTGATTGGCTTGTGGATGGTACAAAGGGGTTTTCATGTGTTTGATATTATAATCGGCGCAAAGCTTTGCGAAAGTTTGACTGACGAATTTAGTACCATTATCTGATATAATGAGTTCGGGGCAGCCATTCACAGTGAATATATGTCGAAGAGAATTGACTACGGATATAGCGTTTGCACTTTTCATGGGCTGCGCCCAGACATATCGCGAGTAGCAGTCGATGGCTACGAAGATCCATTGGTTACGATTTTTAGACATGGGCAGCTTACCGACGAAGTCAATCGATAATTGACGACCCGGTCGTTTTGGTTCTCTATATTCGCCGTGAGGTGTTTTGGTGCTCTCATTACTTGGTTTAATGCGGTGGCATAGTTCACATTGCCGAACGTACTGGTAAACGGACTCATACATGTTTGGCCAGTAATAGCGTTGTGAGATACGTCTGTAAGTTTTCCAAACACCCTGATGCGAATGTTGGTTGTGGTTTTCATCGAGAACTTTGGCTCTATCAGAAGATGGTACACAAAGTGTCCACAGTATTTCCGCACTTTGATTGGAAAATTTCAATCGATGATATAGAAGGTTGTTTTCGATTTTGTATCTATCTAATGGTTGTTTTGAGGCCATGGCATGCATTTTGTTGTACCATTTATCGCCAGTATTTGGGTCAATGTTAATCACGGACGTGATTGGGTAAAGATTCACGTGAAAATCACTCGGAAGGTCAATTGGGTTTCTGCGAACGATGTTGAGAAGAGCAAAAAAACGTTTGTGATACGACTGTGACTTCGGCTCCACCATCGAGTAAAACCGTATGAGAATGGTTGTTAACCATAACCGTGAGATAATCGCGACAATCGTTCGGAATATTATAGGTCAAACATTTCTCTGAGATAAAGAAAACATCGCGGAGTCGTGGTTGGTTAACTTGATTAACCGCGTCTTGTTTGTGATTAGGGACTGGAGCTGAAGTAGGTTTGGTAAGTGGTGGTGTTCGTTCAGAACATTTGGTTGATGGTTCTTTGGCATCCCTTTGAGTTTGATTATATTCGTTAAGAATCAGAGTAGAATTATTACTGGAATTCGGGACTGAAGATGTGTCGATTTGTAGAGGGACTTCGGTAGAATGAGGATTATTTGAGACAGTGGATTTAGAAAAAGTTATGGATTCTGAGTACGATGGGCCACTATTCCCAATCGACTCACTTATGCGTTTTTTGAACACGGGCATTGGTCCGACGTCACTCCCGGTCGTGTACATTTGTAGCATATCACCCGATTCGGTTGGGTTCGACACCTTTTGAAGTGATGACCCCACACGAGACATTTTGCACATCGTAAATTTTCGTCCCCCTCAACAGTGAGAAATGGGTCGACGATGGTTCCTGCTTTCGTATCATTCTCATTTCGATTTGTGTCATTTTTATAATCACCGACTGGTTTCGAATCCGTACGTTTCTGAGATGGTTTAAAGGGTTTCTTATGCTTGGCCACGTATGCACATTCCCTGTCATCTGAGTCGGATCCAGGGAACGAAGCGGTATATTCCGAATGGGAAGAATGATCCGGCGAATCATGTAGTGCCGAAATTTCCCGTGGTTCTGATCGCTGTCTATCCGAACGGGTTCTTTCCGGACGGGATGTGGCAACAATGAACGAATGCGGTGCAATTCGCTGAGCGAACTCCCGCAATTGTTCTAACGTGTGGACTTGTCGAGTGTGGACGAGTTCACGAAGATGATCGGATAAGGTACCGATGATGATATCGAGGTGATCCCGTTCATCCAGGCCACAGGCATTACCCTGCAATTGGAATGTCAAGTCATCGATATGTTTCAACAGTGTTTGCGACCGTGGGTCGAATTTAATCTGCGCATATGACATTATTACTTGAGCCCGAGTATGTTTGTTGAGGAAACGAGCACGAAGTTTTGTGCAAAAATCCTGATAATCTCCGAACTTTCTCAGTTCGGTGAAATGCCATTGTCGAGCGGCCCCCGTGAGTGTGGGTACCAAACGCGTAACCAATTCATGGTCGGGTACCCCGATCTTATATCG
>NW_023475334.1:0-3257 GCF_013731165.1 Rhagoletis pomonella
TTGGTCGAGCACAGATATATATTGCTGAGGAATTAGGTGATATTAAGGGGCTGTTTAGGGCCGTCAAAATTATTTAAGGTGCTCAGTCAGTTTCGGGGATAATTAAGATTTTACTGGGTTAAATGTAACATAGCAAAACATCTATTATGTGAAGACTTTTTGTTTAACGTCTTAAGTTTATGGAAAACTGTCAAGTGTACTCATTGAGGTGTTTAATAAACTCAGAGTTTAATTTGACATTTGTTTGTTAACTTTTTTTTATTTACATTTAGCCTGTCCCCGTACTCCAGCATTTAGACAGAAATAGTCCGAAGTAGCCGTGGTGTAGAATACCAACCGTTTAGCCATAAAGAAAAAAAAAAAAAAATAGCTAAATAGAACTTTCCATGCTGATTTCAACCATATGAAGATTATTTGGCGCAAATATAAAACTTTACTGGCTTTAGTTATCTACATATCTACGACTGCAATCTGAAATAAAATTTTTTAATTTTTTAATGAGAAAAGCCTCCAATTTATAGCCTGATCTGGGGTTGGATTCTGGACACTGAAAATTATGTGCACTCCTAATTTTGCGATTTAGGAGTAGTGTTGTCACTTGAGATTATTTTTAAGTACCAAACTTGAAGGTTAAACAAAAAAAAAACGGGCCTTTAAATAAAAGCTTTATGTAAAAGAAGTATCTATAAAAAAACATTTGTAAAATATGTATGTATCTCTGAGATTAATTCAATTCATATCAAATATTTTTTGTTTCTTAAGTAGAGATTGTTGTTTAACTTCCACAATCCATTTTCAGATCACACATTTAATCTGCACTTAAATGGCCATTATTGGTTATTTAAATATGAGATATGCAACCCTGTGTTTTTACCAAACAACCAAGATTGATAGGTAGGCAGTGTTGCCGCGCCGTCTCAAGAAAATGTATCCCTGACCAAGCCAAAAATGTATCCAAATGTATCCAATTTTATTTTTTTTTACATATACATCTCATAATTTGTAAGAAAACCAAACAATTTCATGAAAAAGACATAATTTAACCCATCCTAAGGACTTAAAAAACATGTGCATAAAATCAAACATTTGTAATATCAATTTATAAAGTACATTTTTTGTGCATAAGTATTTTGCAAAGTAAATATAATAATAGCAAGTACACTCTAAAAAGAGCATGTAAAACTATTACTGAAAAGTATCTATTTTTCAACAAGAATCTGTATAAATAACGTATAGGTTCTTCAGTATTTGATTTTGAACTTGAGATCTTTAAGATATACACATAAATACACATATATAGAATGTTTAAAATTGCAAAAATTTTCAAACTACAAATACATTTCCTACTAATAATAAACATTACTTTATTTTAAACATTTTATGTGAAATTTTGCTCTTCCGACAAATTCGTTATGTAAAAGTAAACAGGTAATGATTAATTTTATTACACCGCATGCAAATTTGCACACATTAAAAGAGGAAACTGGTTACTTCTCTCAATATGCGCAAATAAACAAAATTGTTTTAGAGTGTATTTAAAGTCTTTTCAGTAAAATTCATAAAAGTTTTCTTAAATAAATCAAATTTAGTTTTTTAAACTACATTGAAATCTTCTTTCTTTTTAAATTAACAAATGAAAATATGTGATATGAAAGAGATTACTACAGAAAGAGTATAATTTACTTTACATATATCGTCGTTTAAAGTACAAAGCCGCGTATCGTCATTCTGCAAAACCGCGTAACTGACATTTGCTGCCGAAAATTGGATTTGCTCACACAAGCTCTTGGCTCAATCCTTATCCATTCGTCCTGAAATATACTAGCCAGAAATGCGATTGCTTTATCAAAAAGAGAACCATTTTGAAATATAAGTGTTTTTACTCTCTAGAAAATAATTTATGCAACGTCACATACGCGGTTTTGCATTATCTTGATACGCGGTTTTGCATTTTGTTGATACGCGGTTTTGTACTTTAAACGACGATATGTAGTTATATTAAGATCTTGCGTAAATCATCCTTTTAAGCTAATTAAAGCAATTGCGCTTATACCTATTTTGGTGAGATCTCTTCATGTGTTCATTGCTTCGTTCACAAAAAATAAAATGCTTTAATTTCACGCTCAAGTAGCGATTCTTTATACGTTTAGAAAACGTAATGCTTTCTACCATCTTTAATGAAAATCGATTTTTGAACGAAAAAAACTTTATAGGAAATATAAAATTTTGGCCTATTTAAAAAAGTATCCACATTTATACTGACCGGAAAAAATAAGTATCCCGCAAAAATTCGTCTAAAAATGTATCCAATTGGATCTATTTAGATCCAAACGGCATCCCTGTAGGTAGGTTGTTTTATCAATCTTGCCAAAGAACAATCAGCTGTTCAGTACAAAATGTAAACAAACAAGCAAATGCAACAACAATTTCAAGGAGGAAGCAAAGTGCTGCCACTTATTTGGCATATTTAAATAAAGTTGATCTGAAACCCAACGGAAGTTAAATGGCATTTACGCAACAATCCAAAATTAAACTTATGTTCCGTTTAAATATTCATTTGAAATTGGCCATAATACTATGTTCACGTTAAAATATTATCTCGAGTTTAACGGTTAGAGTTTATGAACATTTGTCAAGTGTAATCATTGGGGTGTTTAAGAAGCTCACGAGTTTAATTTGGCATCTGTTTGTTTACTTTTTCTCATTCACATTTAGGGCCGGTTGTTCAATGTCTGGTTATCACTACCACTACACTATCGACGATTTCGACATCATGCATGTAACATGTGATCGATAAAGCAGTAGTTGTGCTTAACCGGAGCTTCTACCTCCGATTTGTGCTAATCAGACATTGAACAACCGGCCCTTGGCCTGTTCCCGTACTCAAGGATTTAGACAGAAATAGTCCGCAGTAGCCGTGTTGCAGAATACCAACCGTTTGGCCATAAAGAAATAATAAACGTAGCTAAATAGAACTTTTCATGCTGATTTTAACCATACCAAGATTATTTGGTGCAAAGAAAACTAAAGCCCATAAAAGAGGTTAAAGTTAAACTTTTATATTTTTCTTTTATTTATAATATCTCGGGAACTATTTGACCGATTACAAACTTATTGATGCTAATTTAAAGATAATTTAGGTACGTTTTACGCGACGTATACAATTTTAAATAAACGCCATTTAAAAAAAATATATTTATATATTTTTTGGTTATTAGGTATTTCTGGCTTAAAACTATAAAGAAAGGAAACAAATT
>NW_023475335.1:0-3256 GCF_013731165.1 Rhagoletis pomonella
AGTTAAGTTATTTTATTAAATAACGCATTTTTAAAAAAGTGTGGGGACTCGCGTCCCCACGTCTTTATTAATTGAGTCTAAACTTAGAACTAACTACAATTGGTTTCTTAACATTAAATTAAACCTACTATCGGCCATCAGTCACGCTGCACTTGCATATGCACTATTTCCGAATATTGCCCAATCGTTGTTGTGCGTTGTGTTGCGGTGTCAGCAATTGTGCGGATGCGCGTGTGGAGTTTCTGACCGTTGGTAGAAGTCAATTCTGCAGAGCTGTTGTAAACTGTTGCGTTAACTCATATCCAACTTCGTGAGTAGGTACCTGGTACTCACACCTTTTTTAAGAACTTTCATTTCTATCGTGTATGGTGTTACATACGCATTTTTTTTTACTAGTTTGTTGAACTTTTATGCTTTTCGTTATTGTTTTAACAAATATATTTTTATATATATACAATTAGTTTTTAATTGTGGTTTTTTCATTTTAAATTTTCGTGAATGGTAGTTTTTTTTTTTTTTTTTAAAACATTTTTTTTACACTTATCGTGCAATTTTAATTTAAAATTTTCGCGTATGTAGTTCGCTGTCGACTGCACCAATAATAAAAGACAATCGTTACTTCAAGAAGGTAACTCTATTGAATGAATAATGAGTTTTTGGATTCAGGTTAAGTGAGCTTAAAACTTCAATACCAAATGAGTGAATAATAACAATCAGATTATTTGTTGTTATTGTAACTATGAACACTTAAAACTATAATACGATGAAAGTAAATAGTAAGAAGAGTGTTTGTTATTATTGTAATGAGAGAGCTTAAACTAGAAAACGATGTGATTGGGTAAAAACAAGATGAGTGTTTGTTATTATTGTAAAGAAAGAGCCTAAACTAGAAAAGTAATACAAAGAAGGGAAAAGATGAGAGAAAGTAAATAGAGCAACTACAGGAGTTATTGGTAGTAGTAGCATTAGTATTTATTTAAAATAAAAAATAAAAACGCGTTTTAAGTATACATCTTTTTTTCTTCTTATGCATTTCTCATATAAAACATATATTTCTTTGCACATTTCGCAGTTTATAACAAATCACTGTTAACTATGAAGAAGTAATAATATAAATCAAAATGAAACTTTTTATTACTATCGCTTTGTATCTCTCATCTCGCCATTTAACATTCATAATAAAAAAACTCTTTCTGTGAACGCCGAAGTTGTTGGAATAGAGAGTAGAAATGAAGTAACTTTAAGTAAGTTTGGTTATTCATTATCATTATTTTGGCATTTTAATTTTAAGGAATATTGAATTTAGTATTGTTATTTCAGTGTAAAGGTCAACCATTTATTTAAAAATTTTTTCTTGAAAATTACTGAAACATATTTATAACTGAAGAAATATAGTATTTTTGCATACTATATTTTTTCCAACAGTATAGAGTACGCTGACGAAAAAAATAGTACAATACTATATATCATAGTACGGTTGTCAACCCTAGGACTAGCATATTCAAACTAAAATAAAATAATTCAAAGTACTTTCTTGTAACATCATGAGCCAGAATTTCCTGTCATTGGCTGTAGATAACAGTCCAGAGTTTCTACAATTTAACTAGAGTTGTTAAAAATCTATTTATATCGAATTCACCGCAAATTTCTGCCGATTTCCCGCAAGTTGGAGAGCGAGGTTAAACATTTTTGTTACCAATGCAAAATAAACCCAGTTAGTGAATTTAAAAATATCCGTCTATATTCAGGAAATAAAAGTAATTATATGTTAAGCAACTGGATTTTTTTCCAGATATTCACATAGTATATCCCGCAGTTTAAAAGCTTGCTGCGTTGCGTTGTTTGAGCACAACTTCCTTGATTTTTGTAAAGGAGTGATTTCGTCACGCCAACCACCTGGAATAACATTATCACCTTCGTAACGATCCACATACCCAAGAGGGCAATAGCTGTTATCATGCGTGCGTGCGAAGTTATGAAGAAGCACGGTAGCTTTAAAAACGTGTATCATATTTTGTGGCGACAATGTTAAAGGATTTGTTAAAATTTTCCATCGAGCGCCCAAAAGTCCAAGGCTATTCTCTATTACTTGGCGTGCTCGTTCCAATCGCGAGTTGAAAGCTTCACGACATTGTGACAAAGATTTTCCTAAAAAGGATAAAAATAAATAGTTAAAAAAGTAATATCAAGACATTTTGAAGAATATTTGAGGGCCGTATTCTAGACTACCTGTTAAAAATAACTGGTGCTTTCACTGCTTGTCGCTAACATGCTTGTAACAAGCAATAGATAAAAAGTCGATACAGCAGGCCAGTGCACTATGGATTTTTGGTTTTTTTTTGGCATCTATTAAAAAAAAGTTAACCTGTATTTCAGCTTAAAACAAAAAGTGGTTCCACTTAATCACGTATATCTTACGAGCCAATTTAACGACCTTAATATGAAATACGGCAAATGAAAGCTAATAGAATTCTCCAATAAACCTTATATCTTTGTTTAAAGTACAAAACCGCGTATCAACAAAATGCAAAACCGCGTATGTGAGGTTGCATAAATTACTTCCTAGAGAGTAAAAACACTAATGTTTCAAAATGGTTGTCTTTTTTATAAAGTAATCACATTTCTAACTAGTATATTTTAGGACGAATGGATAAGGATTGAGTCAAGTGCTTGTGTGAGCAAATCCAATTTTTGGCAGCAAATGTCAGTTACGCGGTTTTGCAGAATAACGATACGCGGTTTTGTACTTTAAACGACGATACACATCACTTTCCGATAGGAATTATAGTTTCTGATAAATTAATTAATCATTCCAGTTTTTATTTATTTTTTAATGAATAAATGAAAAAAAAATTCAAACTTTAACAGAAGAAAAATTTGAAAAATAGCAGGTTCTGTGCCAAATTTTTGCATCTGTGCTATAACCTGCTCTGTTATAAAAAAAAAATCAAGTTACTACTGAAGAAAATGGATGGATAAATAAAAAAAAATAATAGTGGTCAAATGAAAATACGTAAAGATTTTTTGTATGAAATTTGAGCAGAAAAGCGATTACTCAGGTGTACGTGGCATTTGAGTAACTTTCTTTCCTGCTCATTTTTCATACAAAAAATCTTTTCCTTTTTTCATTTGACCACTATTACTTCTTTATTTATCCATCGATCTTCTTGTAGTAACTTGATTTTTTTTTGGAACAGAACAGGTTTTATCACAGATGCAAACATTTGGCACAGAACCTGTTATTTTTTAAATTTTT
>NW_023475336.1:0-3256 GCF_013731165.1 Rhagoletis pomonella
AAGCCCTGGGTCAATTGTGATCTACTTAAGAAAATTAAACTTAAAAATAAATTACGCGTGAAATGTCGCAAGCACCCAACAAACACTCGCCTACGGAAGCGTGTGAAACTCCTCACATACAATATTAATAAAGAATGTCGTTTCAGGCATGATCATTTTTATAAGAATAGATTTTTAGCTGCGAAGGGTGACGTGAAGAAAGAATGGAATGTGGTCAACGACATTCTAAATCGTAATAAGAAAGCCGAAACTAATCCGTTTGTTTTAGATATCGACGGCGAACTTGTTTCTCACCCTTTAGACGTTGCCAATCATCTCAATGATTTTTTCGTTACAATTGGAAAAGAGTCCGCTCCAAAGAATAATAATATGCGCTGTACTTGCAACAACCACTTAATTTACTCTGTAAATACTTCTCCCGGCTGTAGTTTCTTCTTTGAATCAATTTCTGGGTCAGAGATTTTAAGTTTAATAAATTCTTTAAAAAATTCTGATTCTTCTGGAAATGATGGTATCTCAAACCGTACTTTAAAGAACATTGCTTTATTAAAGCATTTATTCAATTTTAGTATAGTCACAGGAGTGTTTCCAGCCGATTTAAAATGTGCTATTGTCATACCACTACATAAGAAAGGGAATAAGAAAGATAAAAGTAACTACAGACCTATTTCTCTCTTGCCATCAATCTCTTAGGTTTTTGAGAAGACAGTTAAATGCAGAGTCTTGCAATATTTGGATGAAATAAAGTTTTTCAGTCCATTGCAATATGGATTCCGGGCAGGAGTATCTACTGAAGATGCTCTTCTTAACTTTTGCTCGTTTATTTATAAAGCAATGGATGAAAAAAGGGACTTGTGCTAGTCTTTTTGTTGATATAACAAAAGCTTTTGACATGGTCGACCATAATATTCTTTTATGTAAATTGCACTCAGCAGGTTTCCGTGGAAAAGTTCTAGATTAGTTTGAGTCATATCTAAATTTAAGAAGTCAAAAGGTGAAAGTAAACAATAATCAAAGCGCACCTAGACAAATTGATTTGGGAGTCCCGCAGGGGTCAGTCCTTGGACCAATTTTATTTCTGATTTATATTAACTCGTTTTTTTCAATGCCTTTTGTAGGAAAAGTCGCAGCATTTGCAGATGACTTGGCAATCGCTTATAGATCAAACAATGCTTTCAATCTTTTTGTGGACATAAATCACGATGTGAGCCTCCTAAGAGAATGGTTTGCTTCTCATAAACTTATTGTAAGCAATAAAACTAAACTAATGTATTTTAGTCTTAGTGGCAAGGAAGTAACTAGTGGTGATATTATTTTTCACTCTGCAAGCTGCTTGCGACATAAACTATGTACTAATACCTGTACTGAAAACGAGTCTCGTGTTATTTATTTTCCGGATTCAAACTGTGACGCAACATGTTTCAACGTCGAAGTTGTTTATAATTTTAGATATCTGGGTGTTATAGTCGATCACAACCTAAGCTGGTCTTCGCATATCTCTGCCATGAAAGCTTACATGCTAGCAACCGTTCGCTCATTTTTTCAGAAACTATGTGCAAGCAGTGTGCTAAAAATGATGTACTATGGACTAATACAGTCTAAACTTCAATATGGCATAAGTTGCTGGGGCAGTGCATATTCTAGTAGAATTCAACCACTCTTAGCTTTGCAGAAGTGTCTTATACGTAGGATTTGTAATGCTAGCCGTTTAACGCACTCGATGAATCTCTTTAGGAGACTAAATATTCTCCCTGTAAGACACTTGTACTACTTTAAAGTTTTAAAAATTTTTTTTTATGAGAAGTGGTTACTTACGAAGTCCTATATACACTTCACTCATATTAAGAAGCAATTCTAATACAAACGTCACTGTTCCTGCCTCACGCACAACTCTGTATCGAAACTTCTATACCATAGTATCGTGTATGATTTTCAATAAACTTCCCGATGATATACAAACAATTCGTAGAATAAGCGTTTTTCTGAAGCAGGTGAAATTATGGTTTCTTGGTTTAAGCCATGACGATATTCAAGTTCTGTTACGGCCTATCACATAATCAGCTTCCGACTTAATAACATAATAACATTGCAACATATTTTCCTACTACTTTTTATTTTGATTTAACAAGTTCACTTGTAAGTTGCTTGCTATGTAATGAACCGATGTACTTTATTTCTATTAATTTAAAAAAAAAAAACTTTTATATTAATAATTTATTTATCATCAATGTTAAACCTTTATAACTCCGGTAAATGATATTCTTTTTGCACCCCACATTTCTACATCTCTATACTTCGATTGTAATTATAACAGTAAATGGTGTTATCACTGTTCTCATTTTGAACACTCAACGCCATTAGCTATTATCTTATTGTATCTATTTTACTGTATGTTCACTAATGTACAAACTAATGTTAATTTCTTTAAATTTCATAAGATAATAATGAATAAAAATGAATGAATGAATGAATGATTTTGCAAGCGGACCACAATTGAATGAAAAGTGGTATACGTTTGTAAACCACGTGCCAATTGCTGGATTAATTGTGTTGTGTTAAGTAGGTAAAAAAAATGGACCAACAATGCGGTTTATCGAGACGCCAAATGAAACGCCTTATTGCCAAGCAACTGCAAAAAAATTACAGCGACCACATGACAGAACATGATAGGAGGGTATTTGAGGAAGAAAATTTGGCTCGCAGTGAGTATGGTATATCCTGGGATGCAGAATGTGAAAGGGACAACGACATGCTGACTGACGACGACATAGTGCAACAAATTAGGGGCTGGGCTGTCTTTTTCAAAATTAGGCGTGAAGCATGTGAGGCAATTTTGGGCATACTTAAATTAGCAGGGGTAAACGAGTGCAATAGGCAAATCGTTTCAGTACCTTCGGGTAAATATCTGCACTATGGTGTACTAAAAGGTTTGGAAAGTTCAGATGAAGAAATTATAAGTGGTTTGGAAAATAACATAAGCATAGATATCAGAATTGATGGTCTGCCATTATTTAAGAGTTCCTCCACGCAATTATGGCCAGTAATGGGGTGCGTTTCTAAAGCTTCAACAGCAAAGCCATTTTTTGATTGGGGCTTATGTAGGGCCAAAAAAGCCAGATGACATAAATTTGTTTTTGGAAAAATTTGTAGATGATGTAAAAATTTGTTATGAAAATGGTGTAAAAATGAAAGATAAGATATTTAATTTAAAAAATTGATAAGTTTATTTGTGATGCTCCTGCTCGTGCGTTTGTGA
>NW_023475337.1:0-3256 GCF_013731165.1 Rhagoletis pomonella
AAAAAAAATTATTTAGTGCCTAGTGCCTTTTTAGTGCTTTTTTCTCAACTAAAATTCCTCCGAGATAGGTAAAATATTTAAAGCTGTGGCAGCACTGAATTTATAAGAATGTACAAATTTAAGTGCACCAACATATAACCATAATTGATAAAAAGCTGAAGTTACAAACCCATCTTGATGAATTCTATTCGCGTAAGTTAAGTATTAATTTTTTTCTTTTCTAATTATTTTTACAAATTTTGATTTTTTTACCACCTGAATAAAAAACATAGTTTCTTGGTGCTGAATCCAAATCTGGCCGCACAATTGCTTAGCACTAGAATTTTGAGATATCCTAACCTCAAAGTGCGAAAACACGGTTTCTGGCGATATTTGAGGTTATATAATGAAAACATAAAACTTCTTGCTCATTTCTACTTATGGCATCATTTTCATTTGTTACGATTCGATTTTTCTTTCTCGAGATATACCAGTTTTAATGCGCAGTACTTCGATATTACGTCGTAGGTATGAGTCATTATAGCATGTGTAGAGGCTGTTTAATCGTTATGAACGAAAAATTTTGTGTATTGATTTATGTATGTATTCTTGTTTTTGTTAATTTTTTGCTTTTGTTAAGTACAAATTGTTATGAAAAAAGCATCATTTGATTCAAAAAAATTTGCTGCTTTTACTGTGATAAAACGCTTTTTTCCAAGTTTTTGGTGCTTTTTGAAAATCAAAAGTTGGCAACACTGATCGCGGTACTGCTAATCGGCATGAACGAAAGACACAAGATCACGCCTTCCCGAAAGAAAGACAAAAATTATTTTCTAGCTGTTGAAATCTCGACGCCATCTTTGTTGGAAGAAGTAAACAACGAAGAGAACAAAAAAAAAAACGTGTAATTGTTGAACGCATGAATAATCATTTTTATTATGCAAATTCTTCTATAAATCATGTCGTTGTGTTAAATTATTCTTTACCTTATGTGTGCACACGTTGTCACAAGCGAAAATAGAGAAAATTGCAGTAAAAAGCCACCACCAAATTGTAAACAAAGAACAAATGTAAACAAACGGCTAATGTCAAAGTCGCCCAACTTTTTTCCTAAATGCGATTATAACGGGCTACTAAGAAGAGGGTTGATCTTGTATTTTTGGTTCATGGCTAATCGGTCTTTGAGATTTTGACAGAATCAGCTGTGTGCGTGACGTCATGTTGGTCCAATTGTTGATTGTGAGCATACGAAAAAACCAAATAACAATTTTAATATTTGTGCGTTAATATTTCTGCGTGGTTTTAAACAATTAATTAGACATAACAAAGCAAAGTGAAGTGTGCCGTGGCAAAGTGTAATAGTGAAAACAAAAGGAAAGCGTTCGATATAAGTTTTTTTCGTTTCCTACGGACGCAAATCTGGCGAAAAAGTGGAAGAAGTTCTTCCGGCGAGGAGATGTTTTAAACACCACATCGAGCTATGTGTGCATGAAGCACTTTACTAGTGAAGATATTGAAAATAATACACAGTTCGAAATGGGTAACACATTTTGGCAATTTATTTTCCTGTGATTTGCTTAATTTTATTTTACTAAAATAAAGTAGTTTCAAAAAAAAAAGCATATAAAATAAACATATATTTATTTTAGAAAATTAAGCAAATACTAGGAAAATAAATTGCTAAAATTTTTCACAATGAACCACTGCTATTAAATTGAACCCAAGTATGCATACAGACTTAAAAATTTAAATAGTATTGTTATACATACATATATGTTGTACAAACAGTTTTTAGTAAATAAGATTTTTTTATTATAAACTAAGATGCTTGAGGCAAGTATTGGGTTTACATATTTCTATTAAAACAGAGGAAATTGGCGTTAGAACAAAATTTAAGCTGATACATGTGTACATATATATGTCGCTTATGTTGTTACGTTTAGACAATAGTCCATCATAACAATTGTAATATGTTTTTCAGTATTTAATTTTAGTTTCATTTTTAACTAATATGGATTATGTATAAATACAAATCTGTACACATTTAATTGAGTAGTCCACTTGCAAACAGCGTTATGCGATTTTATAGTAGAAGGCCATAAATTTGAAAAAACAACTACGACAACAAGTAACATTCAAATTGAATCTTTTTTATTATTACCTGAAAATTTGGATACGAGCCTTATAAAATTATAACATACCATACCATGACATAAGATAACATTAACAGTCTATACGACCTAAAGCAGTTTTCTAGATTCATCAGAAGATGAATACTTTTGAAAGTTTATAAATAAGTATGATAGCGACTTTTGGAAGAAGAGTTAACATTTTATGCTATTTTTCAGAATATAAAAAGATTTTGCACTGTGTTGTTAGTGGACATGAAACTACTTTAAATACTGGTACGTAATCCACCAAAAACTTAAAATCGGAAAAATTTTACATAGCGCACTATGCAAGTGGACTACTCAATTGTAATTACACTTATACTCTAATAAAATAAACAAGACTATTTAAATGCTTGCTTCTACATGGAACTATGTTGGCATTTCTTTGGTGAGTTCTAGTAGGTATATTTCTATGGTGAATGTAGACAGTAGCTGGTTTAGTTTGCTTGCAATGGTATACATACAAAAGCAGTTTCTATAGTAAATAGATACATGAACTTCACTACCTACTTATTTTTGTTAGTACCTGATTCTTTTTAGTGCTGGCATGAGGTAATGCCCCAGTGGATAAGGTCGCCAGCCGCTAATTCAAGCGGCATCTATGTCGGGGTTCTGACCCCGCCCCCTCGAAATGTAGAAATGTAGGTTTTTAAGGCGCTTAAACTTGAAAAAGGCAAAACGAGCTTCAAAAAAAGGCAAAAAAGGCATATATTTTTTTAATTTTGTTATGTGCTTCCTTTATGAGGCAAGTATTGGGTTTACATATTTCTATAAAAACAGAGGAAATTGGAGTTAGAACAAAATTTAAGCTAATACATGTGTACATATATATGTCGCTTATGTTGTTACGTTTAGACAATAGTCCGTCATAACAATTGTAATATGTTTTTCAGTATTTAATTTTAGTTTCATTTTTAACTAATATGGATTATGAATAAATACAAATCTGTACACATTTAATTGAGTAGTCCACTTGCAAACAGCGTTATGTGATTTTATAGTAGAAGGCCATAAATTTGAAAAAACAACTACGACAACAAGTAACATTCAATTGAATTGAATGGTATACATACAAAAGCAGTTTCTATAGTAAATAGATACATGAA
>NW_023475338.1:0-3256 GCF_013731165.1 Rhagoletis pomonella
AAAAAAGTGTGGTTAGAATATTTTCAAGGGTACAGTGAGACAGCAGACATTTGGCCTCGAGTACTGAATCTCACAATCGCAACCTCATAAATTTCAGAGCTATCGCAAAGTTTTAGAACGCACATTTTTGTTTGCTGTTCTTTATTTCCAATTTCAGCAGCTCTCTTTTCGGCCTAAACAATCCTTAGAGCAAGTCTAGTAGGTGTTTTGGGTGTACAAAGTTGGACTGTAGCCGAATTCTCTTAGCTCTTCTGTTTTCACTTCTCTTTCTTTTTCGCCGTGGATCATGTTTACTGTCATTTGCTTTTACTTTATTCATTCAATTCGGCATCAATTTCAGCACGCATTTGTTGTTGGACTTGCAGCCGCAATTCAATGACTTTTACTGTACAATTCTGAGTCCAACGCAGCTGTAATTAATTTGTGTGCAAAAAAAGGCGTTTTGAAAGTCACAAATATTTGCCGTTTTGTGTGCTCAATTTTGATTCCAAATTTGCGTCTGCAGTTTACTTCGACAATGAAAAATAAAGAACGCGCGACCCAAAGATGAAAAGGCAAAAAAAGGAACGCATATTGCTAATAATGAATGAAAAATTAACTTTGCATTAACATTTGTGTATTTCAACTAACAAACAACATTTACTAAATTTTTTTTCTCTTCTTTTCTAGGTAAGAACTTTAAAGCAAAAGGCTCTTTCGAAATTACTGCGGGTAAGGAATATTCAAATTTATTAAGTACTTATACTCCCTAAAATAATTTCAGTAAATCTAATAATAATAATCAAAAAAACATAAGAACTTAAGTACACACTTATATAAATATACATACATATGTACACATATGCATTCTATCCCCTATATGTATTTAGACGGTAATTGCATAAGCAGCTCAAAGCGATGGCAGCACTCACTTATTTACTTCATACCAAGTAATTTAAGCGCGAGCTAAGTGCGCCGTATTCACTTAAGCGCCGAGTACTTTGCATTTCAATGCGACAAATAATCGTTAATGGACCATGCGGCACCGCCCGCATCGTACATGAATGCCACAATCATGAGCACTTCGCCACATCCATATATGTATGTACATATGTATGTATGTATATGAAGCACTTGCATATCATTATTATTCATCCATTCCACCAGTCGGTAGATGGACTCACTCAGTGCTCACTAATCGAATCAACCACTTTTTCAATAGGAATAAATTGAAACCATTTAATTCGTTGTGGCTGGGCAACGAGAAATCCACAAAGGTTTGCCGTAAGAAGAAAATATGAATAACGTAGTTTATAGTTTTATGTTTTTCTTCTAAATCTATTCGAAGTAGTAATGAAAACCACGAGCTAAATACATATAAGTAGATTTTGAAGTCGCTGAATTTGCTAATCATGTCAGTCAATAACGTATCAGATTATCAAAGCTAATTTCATATAGTTAATCGTTGCAACTTTTTGGGCTTTAACTCCCCTTTGTTTGCCACATGTATTTATTATGCTACATGTTTGAGACCCCACCATGATTGGTGTTTTTAATCTCCTTTATAGCAAATCTTTTAAAACCTCATTTAATCTTTTTGGGCTCTAATAGTTCCTTAAAAAATTTTAATGGTTTTTGGTGAGATTCAATTTACTGACATTAGAGTGGTACGTTTGTTAGGGTGATAAAAACTGTGATCTGGCTGGTAAGCACTAGAACGGGGTACTAGAGGTCAATTAACTTTAGAACAAAAACATCGATATGTCATACTTTAAGATCCCACCGTCAATGCCGAAGATATGACAAAAATGTAGAAAGGCGACCAAAAAAAAAAAATATCTTCGAATCCGACTGTAAATGCCGCAGAAGCCGCAAACTACCTTGCAAAATATTTGGCGAAATTTTTTCCCGTGCGGTCTAATTAGCATACATGGTTACCAAATGTTTCGAATTATATACCACTGCGAAGGTTTTGAAAAGGTTTATTATGTAAAGCCTTTTTTTCTTTTTATACCTTTACGATATTGTAATGGTATATAATTTAACCAAAATAAGTGTTAAAAATCATTTGGAATTATTATTCTGATACGACCACATATGTAAATTAGGGCGTGTCGAAAAATAAAAAAAATGTTTGATACGAAAATTGTATAGGTCTTAACAGGTGCTATATTAATCCCTTATTCTTGAAAAGAAATTTTGGTTCTCTGCGACAATATCTTCATTCTGCGGAATTAGCTAGGAAAAAAGAGTGGAAATACCAATATTTTAAATTTTTACAACGATTCGTGTAGATCAAAACCGGAACTTATTTCCCAATCATATAAAAATAAATTGGCAAAATTAAAAGTAAGTAATTCAATATTTGAGTCAATTAATCTTCATTTCCTACTTAATTTTTTAATTTATTAAAATATCGATGTTACTTGCTTTTATTTTGTCCAATTTATTTTTATGATTTTATGCTAGAAAATAAGTTCCGGTTAGTATCTAAAGAAGTTATTGTAAAAATTTGAAAAATTGGTATTCCCACTCTTATTTTAAACTTTTCACGCTCATTCCGTAGACTGAATATATTGTCGCAGAGAATCAGAATTTCGTATCAAGAATAAGTGATTAAATTAGCATCTTTTGAGACCTATACAATTTTCGTATCAAACATTTTGTGTTTTTCTACCCGCCCTAATGTACATACGAGTATATGCAATTATAAAATAAGGCACGGTTCATTGAAATGCAGCCATCTAGCCTATTTGACAGTTTTCTCTGACAGTTGACGTCTCGTCAAACTGACAGATAAGTATTTAAAATCGTACACGTACAACAAACTATTTCATCTATAGTACATATGTACTGACAGATTTTCATGTATGCATATACAGTTCTCGTTACATAAATATTAGTTGCGTTCCCCAACTTTTCTGGGTTGAAATCTGTAAAACTGTCAAAAGGGAAAAGAAGCCAGAGAACCGAGCACGGGAACGTTTTCTGGTAAATGCCTCTAAATTCTTGCAACTTCTTGCGAGTTAGGGAGCGCAACTATTATATATACAGATAAACTGACTCCAGCGCCGTCCATCGGATATTTTTTTTTTGCAGAAATATTTATTTTAATGTTGGCGATAAGAGGATGCATGTTAACACCAGGTAGGAACAAAATGTCAATGACAATGCCAAACACTGAGTGTATTTCCGTTATCAAACTGTTTCTAAAAAGAGCTCCTGCAATTAGTGTGACAATAAAGCGCCCACTCGCACGCCAACAAATTGTAGAAGA
>NW_023475339.1:0-3256 GCF_013731165.1 Rhagoletis pomonella
AATTCGGTCATCGTTAGCATTTATTTAACAATCCAGCGATACGAGCCCGAGTATATTTGGGAAATCCCTCAAGGTTTCGAGGATAATCGTAACAATTGGTGTCAGAAGTGGGATTGTTAAATAAATCCCGAAGGATAAACTACTGAAAATGGTGAAAATTCAGGACTTAAAGATTGAGGAGCTGAAACAGGAGTTGGAAAAGCGTAATTTGGCCACCTCCGGAAGAAAAGTGGAATTGTTATCCCGGTTGCGAGAGGCTATGGAAGCTGAAGGCATCGACGTGGACAAATACAACTTCCAAGGTAAACCCGACGATACATCCGCAAAGGACGAACAGAAGGATGAGGCTGCATGTTCGTCGAAGGATGTGCAGCAGGCATCCGGGAAGGTTGAAGAACAGCAAAAGGCTCCTTTGTCATCAACAGTTATGGACATGAACACGTTATTGGCTGCCATGTCACAGATGTCATCACAGCTGTCAACTCAGATGCAAACACAATCGTCAGATGTTTCATCGCAGATACAAGCGCTGGAGACACGTATATTAGCAGCGGTATCAGCACAGATGTCATCCCAACTGGAAGCACAGGATGCAAAGATTGTACAAATACAGGAAAAAATCGAAGAGAGACAGGACAAAGTCGAGGCTAAGATGGGCGAGTTAGAAGGTCGACTCCGAGACTTGCAGTTGAATCGTCCAGCTACTTCGACGAGCGCACCCAAGGTAAAAACCCCATCCTTTGACGGCACGATTCCTTTCCAGGTCTTTAAGCTCCAGTTCGAAAAAACGGCTGCAGCAAATCATTGGAGTATGGAGGATAAATCCGCTGCACTATTCGTTGCATTGAAAGGACCTGCGGCAGAAATCTTGCAGACTATTCCCGACTGTGAAAGGAACAGTTACGATGCGTTAATGGGTGCAGTGGAAAGACGTTATGGTAGCGAGCACAGGAGACAGATTTACCAGATGGAGCTGGAGAATCGCTGCCAGAAATCCAACGAGACTCTACAGGAATTCGCCTCCGAAGTTGAAAGGTTGGCTCATTTGGCAATTGGAGATGCATCTGGTGAGCACCTCGAAAGAGTAAAAATCCAGAGGTTCATCAACGGAATGCGGGACGTGTATACCAAGCGAGAGACGTACGCGAATCCTAAGCCAACATTTGCTGAAACTGTCTCGTATGCTCAGACGCGTGAAACGGCGGCGCTCCTAAGTAGACCAGCCTACAAAGCACATCGCGTGGAAGTGGAAACACCGGACGAGACAAATGAAATGCTGAAGAAGATTATCCAACTGCTGGGCGAGAAAAAGCATGGTTCTGGCAAATGTTTTAAATGTGGAAAGTCAGGCCACTTCGCCCGCGATTGCAGCGCAAGTCCCAATGGTCCCAACAATTCAGCAGGACGCAAACGCAGGGCTGAAGGAGACGAAGCCAACTCCAATCAGTCGTTAAACTGAAACGAGCCAGCAGGAAGGGCCGCGTGCTGGCTCCAGAAGTTGAAGGGCCCATAATCTCCGTCTCACAAATTGGCCGGAATGCGAGCAACCTCACTATTGGTGGATGTGTGAATGGGCAGGAGAGAGTACTGACAGTGGATACTGGAGCGACACATTCCATTATTCGACCGGATTTGGCCACTTTTTATGTGAAGCCACTACCTGGAGCAAAGCTGCAGACTGCAATTGGTGAATGCACCCAAGTATTAGGAGAAGTACCATGCGAGGTAATAATCGACGATTGGGCCTCGTACACTAAGTTTATAGTGGCAGACATTGTGGATGAAGTCATCATCGGCGTGGATTTCTTACTTGGCCAAGGCATGAAGATTGACCTCCAGAGAATGATCCTGACAGATCGTCACAGGAAAGTGCCACTTAGGGTTGGTTACGACAGCCAGTGCTGCAGCAGACGGTTAGTCTTAGAGGAAGTGTCGAAGATTCCACCAGAAACGGAAGCGGTTAGTTGGGCGGAGTTTGGCAGTGATGGAGACGAAGTGGTTTCGTCAGGAGAAGGAAGCGGTTCACCGATACAGGAAAAGCGTGACGGTTCCGCTAGCTCAGTGAAGAAAAGGTCGCAACAAGGTAGTGGTCATGGCGAGCCAGGTAGTGTATCCGGCAGGAGGAAGGCCACTGAACCACGTTGCAATGGTGATACGCCGGTGGCCGGAAATGGAAGCGGCTGTGAAAGCAGTAGGCGCGCTTTGAAGTGTCCCGGAAAAGGTGGCCGGCAAAGGCGAGCAGTTAAGCCGGAAGCTAAGGATGAGGTAATACATGTCCGGTCAATGAGGTTGACGCCGAAGAAGGAGCGAGATGCGGTAACACTGGGCAAGTTTCAGCGTGAGGAACCGGATTTAGCAAGATGTGCTAAAGGCAGTGCAGCACGAAGGCAGGAGCCTCGGTGTCATGGACAGAGGATGCAGCATAGATCTGGCGAAAAGGGTGCCAATGAGAAGAGACATGGTCTGGTCACCACCAGTGGCCGGCAGAAGCACGACCATGTGAGATGGTGCTCCACCGGAGATAAGCTGGAGGCAATGTCCAGTAACGCATCGAGCCGAGAGGAGCTACAGGAAGGGGATTCGGTGTTGTTGCACATGCCGCAGCCGAAGAACGGCTTCACCTCCGAACAACATCGTAACTGGAAAGTTCCGTATAGGATTGACAAACGGCTGAAGGACGCAGTGCATCGAATCCAGACAATGGGAAGACCGAGGACCAAGATGAAAGTGGTCCACTTGGAAAGACTTGCAGCGGTTGGAGCGGCAAGTGTGTCTGATCGGGACGATCAGACTTAGGTGGAGGGCAGTGTGGCGAATACTGCGGCAACACAAAGCGAACAACGAGAAATAGGCAGAATGTTCGAGGAATGACGTAGAATGTTCCACAAAGAGAAACGTCAAGTTGGATGAACACTGCGAACAGCGAGAGAAAGAGAACGAGCGATAAACTTCAGAACGTTCTAGAGTTGCCATAAGTGTGAGCGCAGGTATATAAGAGCCACGACACAGCGGAGTGGAGTCAGTTGCAAGTCAGCAAGCTACAAGTAAAGTGAGCAGAGAAGCGAATTGCGAATAAGCAAGCTATAAGTTTAATTGTGTGTAACAAGTTCAGTAAAGCGTTGTAATTGCCTTAACAAGTATTGTAGTATTTTTACTGTATTAGCAAGTATTGTAAATTGTTTGTTGTACAATAAAGTTAATTGTACTACAATTCGGTCATCGTTAGCATTTATTTAACAATCCAGCGATACGAGCC
>NW_023475340.1:0-764 GCF_013731165.1 Rhagoletis pomonella
AATTTATTTATGTTTATACTATATTCTAACAATCTTTATCTTAATTTGATTTTACTATGTTGTCGAAATAATTATGTGTTCTACTTTGACGCTTATTCAGTTTAGGATCGGTTTCTCTTATGAGAAACCAGCAGTAATCACCCATCATTGCGACGTCCCAGAATCCTTGATATCGATTCTCAATTAATTTCATTTGCTGATGAAACCTTTCGCCATGTTCATCACTTTCGTCGCCAAGATTTGCCGGAAAAAAGCTCAAATGTGAGTGGAGAAAGTGAATTTTTAAAGACATATTTACGCCCATTTTCGCATAATTATTGATTAGGTCGTTCACTATCTGCTCGTAGTTAGGGCTTTTGTGTCTACCGAGAAAAGAAGCAACGACCTTTTCAAAGGATTCCCACGCTGCTGCCTCAACTGATGAGAGTAGTCCTTTGAATTGATTATTGTTGATCAACTTTCTTATTTGTGGTCCAACAAAAATACCTTCCTTTATCTTGGCTTGAGAAATATCTGGAAAAACTGTTTTCAAATAGTCGAATGCTTCGCCTTCTTTGTCCAAAGCCTTAACAAAGTTTTTAATGAGACCGAGCTTGATGTGTAAGGGTGGAAGTATGATTTTCTCTTTCTTGACAAGAGGGGTGTATTTGATGTTATCCACACCAACGGTAAACTCGACTCTTTCCGGCCAATCCTTTCTGACGTAGTGGTCCTTACGAGCTCGGCTATCCCACTTGCAGAGGAAGCAGCAGTGCTTGGTGTAG
>NW_023475340.1:864-2515 GCF_013731165.1 Rhagoletis pomonella
TTTTTTGCATTTCCTCGTAGGTTTCCTTTGTATTTACTGCATGTGCAATCGGGATAGAAGGCTTTTTGTTACCAATATGCAATAATACAGCCTTCAAACTCAGTTTATTGCCATCTATGAACTCGCCACTCTTTTGAATCATATGTTTGACCAAACTCTTTGAATAAACCAGGGATGTCGTTGCAGTAGCATATACTGTCTTTCTTGGTATAGTGTTTGGAAAATGGTTCGTGACGAGTTCTACTATATGTCACCTTAACATCGGATGACACAAATTTAAATTGTTGCATACGAGAAGTGTGGATCTCGGCATTTTCCTTGGATAGTTCCAAATCTCTTATCCAATCATTAAGTTGTGCTTGTGACAGAACGTTTCTTTCGTTTTCCATGCGAAATTCAGTACAACTTGATCCCCCGCACTCAGATGTTACTGTTGACAATGGAACTGGATCCGCAACTGCCGTTGAATGTAGTACTGGTAATGTCACTGTAGGTACGCTAGCATAGGTTACTCCTCTTGATCTTCCAACGCCAAGTACTTTTGTTTGACAAATATAACACTCTATTGAATGGCAAGTAGGTTCTCTCCATATCATTGGTGTATCAAATTTTGTTTGTTGTCCTGATTCCCACTGAATCAATTCTACTCGACACGATGTACACAAAGTGTTCGGTGTCCATGGTTTTTCAGCATTTTTAGGCTCAATTCCAAAATACTTGGAGTATAAAGTTTTAATATGATCTGAGAAAAACTCGTCGTCGCCTTATGATAGTATATTGGCCACACATGAAACAGAACATATCTGGATCCTTATTACACTCAAATTCTCGCGTCCTTTTACTCATTTTATTTTTTTTAATAAATCACGGTTTTGAAATTAGACTTATGAACTGAACTATCTCCGGCGAGCCTTGAAGATGTTATGAAGTTTCAAAGCGCATTAACTCATATTTATACTCGGAACAAGAATAAAATAGAAAAAATCAAATCTTACCTAGACAGAAAGGTTCCTTTTTATAACAAGCCGGGAAAAGAAAATACTACCTGTTTTAGATGTAGGCTTTAGAAATTTTCTGTGTCTTATAATTTTGAAAATCTACCTGCATACTTACCCATAACTGACGGAAATACATGTTTATAACTACATGCCTACAGCAGGTTTCGAACCCAACCACTCTTCCTTTCGATGCAACCACTCTACCTACTATAATACAATTCGAGTATTAAAAGTACTATTTGATTTATTTAAAGAAAAAGTGTTATCATTGTTATGGTGTTATTCGTTTATCCGGATAATATCTCACTTGCACTTTATACCTTTAATATATGTATGTATGTATAGGTACATACATTGAAGTTGCGCAACCTGGGTATTTTTATTTGATCGCTTATAACTTACGTAGTTTTGCATCGATTTTCTTCGATGATAGCTTATTTTTTTTTGTAATACAACAGAGCTTAGGGAGAAAAAAAAAATCTGCAAAAAAATAAAAGATTTTCGAGATCCTTCCCCGCAAAGTACAATTTTTTTTATATTTTTACAAAAAAAATTGAAAAAATCGGTAATGATTGTTCGTTATCTTTGAATCTACAGGGCCTAGCAAAAAGTGTTGTATGCACAGTTTATAGAAAATTTTATTACCTTTTAAA
>NW_023475340.1:2615-3256 GCF_013731165.1 Rhagoletis pomonella
AAAAACGGTACCATAGAATTAAAAATAACCTTGATTTTCGGAATCAGGGGGTGATTTTACATAAGAATTTCATAACGGCGTTTCTGGTAAAGAGAAAAAGTTGAAATTTGTGGTCCAGTGTAATTTGAGTTATGAATTTTTTTTTACACCGAAGTTCAGTAAAATGAGTACATTACAAATTAAAAAAGCGTTGTAAAAAAAATAAGCTTTTGTTTCGAATTTTTTTGAGTACGCAATTTTGTAGCCCATTAAATTTGAGTATAATAAAGTGCAAGTGTTAAGCCACTGCAAAATTGCGTTGATTTTTAATATTGTTTATGCTCACGGCTTCTTGCACTATTTCCTTATCGATGAAAATGCCTAAAACCGTTTTCAAAGAAAATTAAAATAAAAGAATTAAAAAAATTAACGGCAGTTTTGCAATCGCTTAAAACTTCCACTTTATTTTACTAAAATTTAATGGGCTATAAAACTGCATATTCAAAGGAAATTCTAAAAAAGTTTAAACAATTTGTAAATTGGTAATGTACTCATTTAACTGAACTTCGGTGTAAAAAAAAGTTAAAGAAATAGAGAAAGATATAACTTATAACTAATCGAATAAGGTGTAAAGTGAAGGGGAATATAATGTATGGTGAAGT
>NW_023475341.1:0-3255 GCF_013731165.1 Rhagoletis pomonella
AGCTATTAGTTGAGTGCCAAACGTGTTTATAGGTGTGCCATTAGCAGCAAACAGCTTGTATTTATCGGGCTTTTTGGATGATATTGCTGTTGACGGTAGTACTGACACATCTGCACCAGTGTCTATCAGGAAGTTTATGCGCGTGAGCTTATAGAAGATATGTAGGCGATTGATTGTAGAGTTCCGGCCACTAGTTTCATCTAGCGACCGGCCGGCGAGTTTCCCTGGCGACGTTGCTTGAAGGTGCAGGGTTGTCGACAATTCCGAGCTTTAGGTCCAAATCGACGATGATAATCCAATTGTAATAAGAAATGCGAACACGAAATATATTTAAAGTTCTTATTACAAATTTTATTTTTTCTAACAATTATTTTTTCATTTTTTCATTTGACTACAAAAAGTATCCACAGAAAAGATTTTGTTAAAATTTAAATAAACGAGTAAATTTCTTAACAAGTAATGTCCTACAAATGTGACCCTGTCGAGCCCCCCAGCTGTTGATTTTTTCTTCGCTAGTAATTTTTCAAATTTCATGTATGAGAAATCAATGCTCCCGTTTGACGCGCTTGGAGACGCGTCGAATGATGGACAACACGTGATATTGTGATTGCTAGCTTGTTCGGCTTGTTCTTTTATAATTTCTAAATAGTTGCGGTCGTCTTCGGCTGCCCAGTTGTGCAATGGCCTTTTATTTCCTTTGACATTTCTTATGAAATTCCATGCATTTTTGGAATTAGGGTTAGCATTGATTTCTTCTATTTTATTGTTATAGCTAGATTTTTTTTGCTTTCTTCACTGCGTCTTTCCAGTCACCGGTTGCCTTAATTGATTCCTCCATATCTTCTATGCGGTTAGTATGATTTGCTTTTTTTTCGTTTTGCCACGTGTAGTCTGTAGAGTTTATTGAGTTCCTCGCTCCACCATTCTTTAGGAGTGCGATTAGCCTTATTTAAATCAATTTTTATTTTATTCTTGACATTGTCAATCACATTTGTGAAATTTTCTAGATCATCAAAGCTTACCTGCGCTAACTCCCTAGCCAGCTGTTTCTTGGGGATAAAGAAGTTGGGTTTCTTTCCGGTGTTTGTTATCTCTATGGTGATAGGAAAATGCTTGCTGCCTCCTAGATGTACTTGGTGACATTGCCATTTTATCAAACTGCTATTTATATTTGTGAACGTTATGTCTATTACAGACCCGGCACTGTTTCCGGTACGGTGGGTAATAGTTCCGGTGTTGATGCATTGAAGGTTTGTATAGCTGATTTCGTTGATAATAATGCTTCCTTTGGAGTTGCATATTCTGTCTCCCCATGCCTGATGTCTAGCATTGAGATCGCCAGCAAGAATAACGTTTTCGTGGTTGTTTAGTGCGATAAGTACACGATTTAGTTCGTTAGTGAAAATAGTAGTGTTGATGTTGGGAGGGAAATATATATTACAAATTGTTATGTTTCTGATTAAATTAGTGGTTTTAGCTATAAGGATGTCAAAAGTGGAGACAAATTTGATTTTAGTGAATTTAATACCTTTTCTGAATCCGATTCCTACACCACCGTAGCCGTCGGTTCTGGTTTTTTCTAAGCAAGTTGAAGTTGAATAGGTTATGAATTGTTGTTTGGTTGTCATGTGAGAAAATCTCCTGAAGGCATACTATATCAATGTTGTTGTTACTATTAAAAAGGTCTACATAGTTTTTATTGCTTTTTAAGCTTTGTATGTTATATTGTAATATTTTTATCGAACTGGTCATCATTGCTAATTGAAATTTTGTCTTGTATGTGTACTTTGCCTATATTTTGAATAAGGTTAACTAATGGGTCATTTATATCAATGTTATACCTTTTTATTAGAAGATTTACTAGCCTCTCTATCTCTGTAACCTTACTCCAGTTCGCCATTTCATATACAGGCTGTATGCTTGCTTTAACTCTCGGGGCGTTGTAGGTTGGCTTTGGTGGTGCGGATACTTGTGGAATATTTTTCTTTACAACTTGATTGTATTTGGTAGTAGTGAGTTTTTTGTTAACCACTTCGTCGTTATTGATCATTACTGTTTTTTTTTGTATCTAAATGAGGGAAGTTCCCTTCAAAATCGTCTAAAGCAGAGAATCTGTTATTATTGTTGAGATTGTACATCCCTATTGCCTCTGATTTTGATACCTTTTTAATGGTCATTATTTCTACTACCTTTTTTTTCTTTTGCCCATACGGAGCATTTGCTACTTTCGAGTGAGTTGTGGGTATCGCCTCCACATAGTATGCATGATTTTGTGTTCTGGTTACATTTGCTATTGCAGCCCTCTGCTTTACCACAAACTATACATCTGTTTGCTGCTTTGCACGCCATTTTGGTGTGGCCTAATCTTCCGCAGTTATAGCAGTGTCTAATTCTTGGGATATAATGGACAATTTTTATCTTTACATAGAATATTTCAATTGATTCTGGTATCTCGTTACCTTCAAAGGCTATCTTTACAGAGTACGTCGGGATGAATTTTTCTTTGTCATTAGGGTCTCTTCTGGTAATCCTTGTAATTGATGTGATCGGTATGTCTGAAACTATATTGTTCTTTATTTCCTGTTCCGTGAAATTAAGTGGAATTTGCCTCGCTACTCCGGTGGTTTCCACCATGCTTTTGGGTATGAACGGTCTCATATTATTTTTGAGTAAGTCCGGGTTGTCTATGCATTTGTTTGCTGCTTCGAAATTTTCAAAAAAAAATTTTATAAAGCGACCTACCTATTGCTTTTATTTTTTTTATTCCTAAAATATTAAAGTTTTTTATTTTGTCCCACAGGAAGAGACCATTTCGCATTTTGTCGTTTTCGATCATTGTAGATTTAGAAGTGTCCACTAGTACACAAAAATCGCACTTGTGCCTATTTGTGTAGCGCACACTGTTGGTGTTTTCATTTTCGCTCTTTTCTTTATTCGCACCGCTACTTTCTGTTGTATCTATTTTTTTCACTGTCCGGTTTTTTGTGATTTGCATTTTCACTGCTTTCGCTGATTTTGTCCGCCTTGTCCGTTAGATTTATTTGCGCATTTTTCACGTATGTGCCTTTTTTAACAAGCATCCCTTGTAACGGGATAAACATGCCGTTATTACTTTCAGTTTTAGTTTTTTTTGGTTTTGCTAGAATTTTCTGTCTGTTTGGTACAGTCATCGTCAGTTTCGGAATTTCTTCCTGCCTTGTCAACCTTAGCTACTTTAGATTTTTGCCTTTTCCTAATGTTAGCCGCTTGTTTCCC
>NW_023475342.1:0-3255 GCF_013731165.1 Rhagoletis pomonella
GGACGAACCAAGGAGGAAATGGTTTGGGGTCAACGCTTCGCTTGCCGGTGTTTCAATAGGAATATAGGTGAGGGGACGCATGTTGACAGTGGACTCAGCCTCTGCCATCGCCGCGCGTAGGATCTCTTCGCGTACACACCTTCGTGGTAATATATTCAATAAAACCGATTTTATGGAACGTACCATGCGCTCCCATGCACCACCCATGTGCGGCGCAGCTGGCGGTATAAATACCCACTCTATATTTGGATATTTTTGCTCGACCTCAGTGACAGCGATCTTTTCAATTTCGTCTGCTAAAACGCGGCTGGCACCATGTTCCGTTATCCGACAAACCACGGTACACCTCGTCGGCTCATGAACTGCTTTAGGACTAGCAGAAATGAGTCTGTGGAGAGAGACGGTGATATCTCTATATGCACGGCACGTACGGTCAAACAGGTGAACAAGACACCCCAGCGTTTTTCGTGTCGTTTGCCCACAACAATATCAAACGACCCGAAATAGTCAACGACCACGTAAGCGAATGGGCGTGTAAATGAGGCCACACGCTCTAAAGGAAGTGGTCCCATTTCAGGAATATTGGGCGCAGCTCGACGAATTTTGCATTGCTGGCATATCTTGGCCACTGACCTTACAAGCGTTCTCAACCCTGGAATACAGAAACGCTGCCTTAGTTCGTTCACTGAGATTTCGCTGAATTGATGGCGCAATTTTCGATGGTAAAAATCTACCAGAAGAAATGTAACACGGTGATTTCGAGGTAGTATAATCGGCCGCTTAACGTCCATTGGCACTCCTTCCGCTGCGTCAATTCGTCCTTTAACGCGCAGCAACCCGTTGCCATCTATATAAGGCGAGAGCTTAAAAATTGAACTTTTGCGATTTACCTTAGCAACGTTTGATCTTAACTGAAGAAACTCGTTTGCGAAGGATTCCTCCTGACATTCGCGGAAAATTAATTTCTCCGAGATTTCGCATGTTTTGTCATCCAAGAATGTTTTCATTGTAAGATTTCTTGCGTCCAGCTTCATAATTTTGCGTAGAAAGCTAAATACGCGCATTTTAGCGCCTCGCAGCCTTTCCCACTTACTGAAACGTGTCGGGTCTAGTGAGCATCGATTAGTATACTCCGTTCCTTCGGAGATGTGGTGAACAAACTCAGTCCCCTCCTCGTGAGATTGGCTGAACTCTGAAACAGGCCAGCAACTTTCGGGCGAACGAAGAAATTCCGGCCCAGAAAACCATCTCATGTCACTGCTGAACTGCATGTTGTCATCCCAATTCGTACCATCGTCAGCAACGTTGAGCTTTGTAGGGACCCATCGCCATTCATCCACCTGCGAGTCTTGAAGGATTTCACCGATACGTACGGCAACGAACTGGTTAAATTTTCTAGTATCGGAGCGTATCCAATACAGAACATCCTTGGAGTCGGACCAGAATATGCGCCGACAAACAGAAATCGATAGTTCGCCCTTGATGAAGAAGCGCAACCCCAAGATGGCCGCCATTAATTCCAGCCTCGGTACGGATATGGGTTTTAGAGGTGCTACGCGTGTTTTGGAGGCCACTAGGCTACAGTGAAACTCGCCATTAAATTCTGATCGCAGAAATGCCACAGCTGAATAGGCCGCTATGCTTGCATCTAAAAATACGTGAAGCTCAACGCGGTTACTGCAGCTCGCAAACCGATAACATCGGGGCACTCCTAAACTACTCAGCAGCTGAAGTTTTTGCACCCACTTCCACCACTCGTCACGTTCGGCAACATGTATTGGTTCGTCCCAAAGCACGCCGGACCGCCAAATGTCCTGCAATATCATTCTAGCTTTGATGACAAAAATTCCCACTAAGCCCAGCGGGTCAAATATCTTCATAACGCCTCGCAAAATTTGGTGCTTTGTCGGATGGCTTGTTTCTTCGAAGGAAGCGTCGAATTTCTGAACGAATAACAACTCGTCTGTGCATGGGCGCCACCACATGCCAAGGACCTTTTCAATCGCGTCATTAGTCTCCTCAAAACTCTTATCGGCTATCTCAGTTTTACCGGACAGGGAAAGTAGAACTCGCTTCGAATTCGATAACCAGTTTCGCATTTCGAAGCCCCCTTCGTTGTGAATATGCCGCACGGTGGTTGCAAGTTGAAGCATTTCGTCCTCAGATTCAACGCTTTGCAACCAATCGTCCACAAATGTGTTTTGCGTAATGGCATTGACTGCAGTGGGAAATCTGTGTATGAATCGTTTTGCATTTTTGTCCTTCACATAGTTGGCGAGGGATGGTGAGCAGGATGCCCCAAAGGTCATGACAACCATCGAATATACTTCTGGATCTCGAGTTGTGTCACCGTTTCGCCAAAGGAATTGCTGTGTTATTTGGTCCTCTTTCACCACTCTGATTTGGTGAAACATTTCTCGGATATCACCACACAATGCCACCGGCTTTTCGCGAAAGCGTATAAGGATACCCACCAATGATTTCAAAAGGTCGGGTCCTTTTAAAAGAACGTCGTTTAAAGAGGTTCCCTCAACTTTAGCGGCTGCATCCCAAACTAGCCGAACCTTGCCTTTGTTTGCGTTCATGACGGTGAACATCGGTACAAACCACGACTTGCCTCCATTTGAAACCTCACATGGTTTTAACCTTTTTACATAGCCTTTAATTATGTAGTCTTTTATTCGTTCTACAAGGTAACCCCTTAAGGCCGCGTTCTTATTCATTTTCTTCTCCAAACATTCGAGTCGCTTGCGAGCCATAGCATAGGAGTCGGGTAAATCGACATGGTCGTATCGCCACAAGAGGCCCGTTTCCCACCTTTTCTCATGCGCGATATATTTGGTCGTTTTTTCCATTATTTTGAGAGCCCGCTCGTTCGTCTTCTGTTGAAACTAAAGGCTTAACATATGGGCTAATTCCAACCGCCTCGACAGAAAAGTACGAGCGCATCAGAGTGTCCAAATCACTATATTTCGTACAGGGGCAAATGTGCATTAAGCGCGCCTCCACCTGTTCGCGGCCATCTCGACCATAAACCGACCACCCTAGTTTGCAACGCGTAGCAATCAGGCCGTCATCTTTGCTCTCACGAATTTCTAAAGGCAGGCTAAGCTTGGCATGGTCCAAACCAATAAGTATTCCTGCTTTGCACTCTGAGTACGGTAAGATCGGCAGCGACTTCAGATGTTGCCGCTTCTCAATGACATTAATTTGGAGCGATTGTTGCGGGAGATCCAAATTGGCGAGTGTACGGAC
>NW_023475343.1:0-3255 GCF_013731165.1 Rhagoletis pomonella
TGTGGCGAATACTGCGGCAACACAAAGCGAACAACGAGAAATAGGCAGAATGTTCGAAGAATGACGTAGAATGTTCTACAAAGAGAAACGTCAAGTTGGATGAACACTGCGAACAGCGAGAGAAAGAGAATGAGCGATAAACTTCAGAATGTTCTAGAGTTGCCATAAGTGCCAGCGCAGGTATATAAGGGCGCCGCCAACGCGAAGGTGGGACAGTTACAAGTCAGCAAGCTACAAGTAAAGTGAGCGGAGAATCGAGTTGCGAATAAGCAAGCTATAAGTTTAATTGTGTTAACAAGTAGTAAAGCGTTGTTATTGCTTTAACAAGTATTGTAAAGTGTTTTTACTGTATTAGCAAGTATTGTAAATTGTTTGTTGTACAATAAAGTTAATTGTACTACAATTCGGTCATCGTTAGCATTTATTTAACAATCCAGCGATACGAGCCCGAGCATATTTGGGAAATCCCTCAAGGTTTCGAGGATAATCGTAACAATTGGTGTCAGAAGTGGGATTGTTAAATAAATCCCGAAGGATAAACTACTGAAAATGGCGAAAATTCAGGACTTAAAGATTGAGGAACTCAAACAGGAATTGGAGAAGCGAAATTTAGCAACCTCCGGAAGAAAAGTGGAGTTACTATCACGGCTGCGGGAGGCTATGGAAGCTGAAGGCATCGACGTGGACAAATACGACTTCCAAGGTAGACCCGACGATACATCCGCAAAGGACGAACAGAAGGATGAGGCTGCATGTTCGTCAAAGGATGTGCAACAGACATCCGGAAAGGTTGAAGAACAGCAAAATGCTCCTTGTTCATCAACAGGTATGGACATGAACACGTTATTGGCTGCCATGTCACAGATGATGCAGGAACAGAGGTCGCAGTTGTCGTCAGACGTTTCCTCACAGATGCAAGCCTTGGAAACACGTATATCTTCCGAGGTATCAGCGCAGGTGTCATCCCGGTTAGAAACTCAGCTACAGGCACAGGAGGCACGCATATCATCACAGATGGAAGCACAGGATGAAAAAATTACACAAATACAGGACAAACTTGAAGAGAGACAGGAGAAAGTCGAGGCTAAGGTAGAAGAGTTGGAAGGTCGCCTCCGAGATATGCAGTTGAATCGTCCACCTTCTTCGACCAGCGCGCCCAAGGTAAAGACTCCATCCTTTGACGGCACGATTCCTTTCCAAGTCTTTAAGCTCCAGTTCGAAAAGACGGCTACAGCTAACAACTGGAGCATGGACGATAAATCCGCTGCTCTGTTCGTGGCATTAAAAGGACCTGCAGCGGAAATATTGCAGACTATTCCCGACGGTGAAAGGAACAGTTACGATGCCTTAATGGGTGCAGTGGAGAGACGTTATGGTAGCGAGCACAGGAGGCAGATTTACCAGATGGAGCTGGAGAATCGCTGCCAGAAATCCAACGAGACTCTACAGGAATTCGCCTCCGAGGTTGAAAGGTTGGCTCATTTGGCAATTGGAGATGCATCTGGCGAGCACCTCGAAAGAGTAAAAATCCAGAGGTTCATCAACGGAATGCGGGACGTGTATACCAAGCGAGAGACGTACGCGAATCCAAAGCCAACATTTGCTGAAACTGTCTCGTATGCTCAGACGCGTGAAACGGCGGCGCTCCTAAGTAGACCAGCCTACAAAGCACATCGCGTGGAAGTGGAAACACCGGACGAGACAAATGAAATGCTGAAGAAGATTATCCAACTGCTGGGCGAGAAAAAGCATGGTTCTGGCAAATGTTTTAAATGTGGAAAGTCAGGCCACTTCGCCCGCGATTGCAGCGCATGTCCCAATGGTCTCAACAATTCAGCAGGACGCAAACGCAGGGCTGAAGGAGACGAAGCCAACTCCAATCAGTCGTTAAACTGAAACGAGCCAGCAGGAAGGGCCGCGTGCTGGCTCCAGAAGTTGAAGGGCCCATAATCTCCGTCTCACAAATTGGCCGGAATGCGAGCAACCTCACTATTGGTGGATGTGTGAATGGGCAGGAGAGAGTACTGACAGTGGATACTGGAGCGACACATTCCATTATTCGACCGGATTTGGCCACTTTTTATGTGAAGCCACTACCTGGAGCAAAGCTGCAGACTGCAACTGGTGAATGCACCCAAGTATTAGGAGAAGTACCATGCGAGGTAATAATCGACGATTGGGCCTCGTACACTAAGTTTATAGTGGCAGACATTGTGGATGAAGTCATCATCGGCGTGGATTTCTTACTTGGCCAAGGCATGAAGATTGACCTCCAGAGAATGATCCTGACAGATCGTCACAGGAAAGTGCCACTTAGGGTTGGTTACGACAGCCAGTACTGCAGTAGACGGTTAGTCTTAGAGGAAGTGTCGACAATTCCACCAGAAACGGAAGCGGTTAGTTGGGCGGAGGTTGGCAGTGATGGAGACGGAGTGGTTTTACCAGGAGAAGGAAGCGGTTCACTGATACAGAAAAAGCGTGACGGTTCCGCTAGCTCAGTGAAGAAGAGGTCGCAACAAGGAAGTGGTCATGGCGAGCCAGGCAGTGTTTCCGGCAGGAGGAAAGCCACTGAACCACGTTGCAATGGTGATACGCCGGTGGCCGGAAATGGAAGCGGCTGTGGTAGCAGTAGGCGCGCTTTGAAGTGTCCTGAAAAAGGTGGTCGGAAAAAGCGAGCAGTTAAGCCGGAAGCCAAGGGTGAGATTATTCATGTCCGGTCAATGAAGTTAGCATCGGCGGAAGAGCGAGATACGAAACGACGGCGGGAGTTTCAGCGTAAGGATCCGGATGTAACAAGATGTGCTGAAGGCAGTGCAGCACGAAGGCGGGAGTCAGGGTGTCAGGGACAGATGATGCGGCATAGATCCGAAAAGGGTGCCCACGCGAAGAGACATGGTCTGGTCACCACCAGTGGCCGGCAGAAGCACGACCATGTGAGATGGTGCACTCCGGATGATAAGCCGGAAGCAATGTCCAGTAACGCATTGCGGTTGTACATGTCACAGAAGAAGAAAAGCTTCACCTTTAAGCAAAGACTTGACTGGAAAGATCCGTTGAAGACTGACAAACGGCTGAAGGACGCAGTGCATCAAATCCAGACAGTGGGGAGACCGAGGACCAAGATGAAAGTGGTCCACTTGGAAAGACTTGCAGCAGTTGGAGTGGCAAGTGTGTCTGATCGGGACGATCAGACTTAGGTGGAGGGCAGTGTGGCGAATACTGCGGCAACACAAAGCGAACAACGAGAAATAGGCA
>NW_023475344.1:0-3255 GCF_013731165.1 Rhagoletis pomonella
TCAATCCATTAGCAAAGACGTTAACAAGATCACATCTCTTCAAGATGGCAGCCTACTACCTAGTCAAAAACCAAAAAATTGCTGACAAATTTTTTTCAACAAAAAATCTTCCCGGTGCTGGTGCTGTTGATATTTCGCTTCATAGCACTCTTAATACCGTAAAGGGTACGATTTACGCTCCATCGCATCCAGCTATCGTCCGATTTCCCTGTTATCCTGCCTAGGAAAACTTTTAGAAAAAATTATTGCCACTAGACTCTCCTGGTTTCTTCAATTCAATAAGCTTATTCATTCTAATCAGGTTGCATTCAAAAAAGGTCAAAGCACTATCGACGCCCTTTTAAATCTTGACCAATTCATATGTGATGCCTTTTCCAATAACAACCATGTCTCACTTCTTTCGCTTGATTTCGAAAAGGCTTTTGATCGTGTTGGCATACACGTAGTTTTAAGACAGTTAGTAAAATGGAATTTAGGACCCCGTATATTTAATTTCGTTAAATCTTTTCTTTCTAAACGCAAATTCGCACTTCTTCCCCCACTCTTCCCTTAGATATCGGCACCCCTCAGGGTTCACCGCTATCGGTTATTTTGTTCACCATAGCATTCGATTAAATTAGTTCTACCCTATCCAATTTCCCCATTATATAGCATCAACTATATGCTGACGACCTCCTCCTATTCTCCAAATCTTCAGATCTATCTTCTAGATCCTCTACCTTTAAAGAAATTCGTTCCGAATTATCCTTGTGGTCACGTTCGTCAGGCGCCTCAATATCGTACTCCAAATCTACGATGCTTTACATTTGTAGAAAACATAATTGTCATTTCCCAGCAATCTCATTTAACAATGTAAATATTTCATGTTCTCCTAAATACACTTAAGTTTCTTGGAATAATTCTAGATAATAAGTATGTATTTAAACAACATTGTCAGTATATTAGAAATAGAATTGTTAAAAATACCAATATTGTTAAGTACCTATCATGTAAGCGCTCCGTCGCGTCAATGTCCGGTGTTTGTGTGCCTAGAACGGCATTCACAGGTCTAGAGTCTACATAACTCGAGACTGAGTCCCTGTGAATGCCGTTCAGGGCCTGTCGGTATGCTGACGGGTCCAGAGGCTGCTTAATGAACCTCTGGACTTCGTCCGTCAGTTCATATAGATGCCTCCTGACGCGCCTTGGCGAGGGCTCCTCTGCAAGCAGCTGTCTGTTTGGGTGGCCACATCTGTGGCTCCCAACCAGAAATTGCTTGCAGAGCATCGTGTTATGCTCCCTAATTAGGAGCATTTTCGCCTCGTCATGGAGGTGGTGTTCTGGTGACATCAGGAGGCATCCGGTCGCTGTCCTGAGTGCTGTGTTTTGTGCTGTCTGTAGCTTCATCCACTGCGTCCTACTAGTCCCCGGCGACCACACTGGTGCTGCGTAGTTTAAAACCGGCCGGCCTATTGCCTTGTATGTGGCCAGCAACGTTTCTTTTTCTTTGCCCCAGGTACTGCCGGCTAGCGACTTGAGGACTTTGTTGCGGCTTTGTACTTTGTTGACAATAGCGGTTGCGTGCGCAGAGAAGGAGAGCAGCTGTCGAATGTTACTCCGAGTATTTTGGGGTTATTCACCGTCGGAATTGGTGTATCATCGACGTGAATTCCCAGCGGTAGCCTGACCTCCTTCGTCCAGGTGGTGAACAAGGTCGCAGAGGATTTCGTAGGGGAGAGGGCTAGACACTTTGCAGTGAAGAAGCGAGAAAGATCGGAGAGATATCCGTTTACTTTCCAACACAGGTCATCAATTCCATTCCCAGTCGCCATGATCGAGCAATCGTCGGCGTAGGAGACAATCGAGACTCCCTCTGGTGGTTGAGGGAGCTTTGAAATATAAAAGTCGAACAGTAGCGGGGAAAGGACACCACCCTTTGGAACCCTGTTTTATTTTTCTAAGTTTGCTCGATTTGTCTCTCAACATTACCGACGAGTGTCGACCACTCAGATAATTTGCCGAACACCGTTTGAGCATCCGTGGGAGAGAGGAAGCCTCTCTATCTTCTAGTAGCGTGGAATGGCTGACAGTGTCAAAAGCCTTTGACAGGTCCAACGCTACTAGAACCATTCGGTTTTCACCTCTGAGGAGCGCACCTATGTCAGGGTGATATCCTGCCGGGCAGCAGGTAACAGGGGTATATAAAAGTTGAGTATTTCGAGCTCAACATCGCCTGACCGGATAGCAATGCCCTGACATTCTAGGGTGGTATCCCTGCGGTCGAGGTCTGCTTCGATAAGACGATACTGCACGGCCTGGTGCGTGATGAACGCTAAGCCACCACCATTATCTGGCTCGAGATCTCGACGGTGCACGTTGTACCCACACAATTCAACAATGTTGAATTGCTGTGCAACTTCGTCTCTGGGACCGCAGCTATCAGTATACCATGCCTTCCCATAAAGACGGTTATCTCCTCGATCTTGCTCTGGAGCCCGTTGCAGTTAAATTGAAGGAGCTTCAAGTGTTTCGGGAGACGTGTGGTAATGAGGGGTGTGAGAGATGTGTGTGGTCGTGTCGTCATTGGCTGTGTGCGCTGCTGAGGTGGTTGCCGCCCTGTGGTGGTGGTGGGTGGCGTCGCGATTGAGGTTTGCGACCGTTCTGCGTAACACAGGCCCTCGAAGTTCCTCGTCCAGTCTCGCGTGGTGCGCAGACCTGAACATGCCCTAAAGTGGCACCAGCCAAGGCAGGTGTTGCACTTGACTGATGTCACATTACGGAATATCCTGGTCTGACATACCGTGCAGATTGTAGGAGGAACCAAGAGTTGTTGGCGGCGGCGTGTGGGTGGTGGTGCGGTTGTATGTGTTCTCTGGTCTGTCGCGGTTGTAGTGTGGTCTATTGTGTTATGTTGTTGTGCTGTGGTGCTGTGGTGCTTGTGTGGAACTGCTCAGGTGGACTGGGGTTAGCCGTGGAGGCTGCTCTGTTTGAGCAGCATGGGGGGCCATAAACGACGTGGTCCACTGCCGATGTGTCCGTAGTCCTGAGCAGACTCTGAGGTGACTCCACCCCTCGCAAGCATTGTACTTGACTGAGGTGCGTAAACTTTGTCATCCACCTTGGTTGATCCCGAAAAACTCATTCATTGACAAACTAGTTTGCCTATCCAAAATATCCACACCGTATACGATCTACATATATCTCGGAGTTTCGTGAAGTAATGTATTCACTAAAGCACAATAATTGGAGATTTATTTTCACGGACGGATCGAAAAA
>NW_023475345.1:0-3255 GCF_013731165.1 Rhagoletis pomonella
GACAAAGACAAGAAAGGACAAATACACGGACACAGACATAGACACTGACAAGGAAATGTACACGGACATGGTCATGGTTATGGGCACACATACAGAAAAAGACAAGACAAACACACAGATAAAGACACAGACACAGACCTGGGCATGGACATAGACATGGGGACGGATATTGACATAGACTTTGGCATTGACGTAGACAAAGACAAAGTCAAGACAAAACAAATACACATACACGGACATGACAGAGACACAGACTCAAAAACAGACAAATACAAGACAAAAACGCAGACCAAAACAAAGACACAGATGCTGACATAAGCATGGACATAGATATGGACACGGACACACACGCAGCCAAAGACAAGGACTAGACAAGGACAAGACAAGATACAAAGACATACACAGACATAGACGTAGATACAGACACAGTCATGGACAAAGACCCAGACACAGATGTGGGCATGGACGTGGACGTGGACGTGGATATAGATATCGACATGCATCTAGACAATGACATTGATTTAGGCATAGAAGTATAAACAGAAAAAGACAAAAACGCAGAGAATGACTAGGACGAAGTATAGGTTACACAAAAAGAGATAACACTGGGCCTAGACAAATAAATAATCCGAAAATGAAACTAAGTTAAAGTAATATTGGCGTCGGTCGAAAAAATGTAAAAAAATAACAATTGAGACAATAATTAAAAAAAAAAAAACAAATCTTGTTTTGGGATGCACCCGAGGTGGGGTCCAACCGAAGAGTTGTGAACCCGCACGCACTACCTCCTGAGATATCAGGGGTAACTTTAACCCGCCAAAATGGCTGGGCTCAGAATGGGGGACGCTAAATAGGAAGGGATAGGATGAACACGACAGAATGCAACCTACCGGCACGAAAAAAGTCCCGATTTGGACAGCCAAACCAACAGCAGAAATTCTTAAACCTGTGGTCAGTGGGCTTTTCCATTACGGGACCCCGTTGGTTGCAATGAGGCCAAATCATAAAATCAAAAGCAAAGAGAGAGGGAGAAGAACAAATACAAGGGTAAACAAAAATAACAGTAAATGACACAGCCTAAGAAAAAGATACTAATCAAAATGGATGCAAGGCACAGATAAAAAAATAAATAAAAAACCAAAAAACGCACACAAAGAAAAAGACAAGAGAAAGAGACAAAAGAGACTAAATACATTGACCACAAAATAAAAACACAGACTAGGACAAAAAATAAAAAAGACAAAGACGAAGACAAAGACAAAGACAACGACAAAGGCAAAGACAACGACAAAGGCAAAGACTAAAACAAAGGCAAACACAAACACAAAATAAAAGACGGATAAACACAAATACATAGGCACAGATATAGGCATAGACATAGATTTAGACATAGCGATAGACACCGACATAGACATAGACACCGACACAGACACAGACATAGACATAAACATAGATACAGTGACAGAAAAAGCTAAATACAAAAAACGCATAAAGACGCGAACACAAACACAAGTACGTAGAAAATATAGATACAGACAAAAGGAGGGCATAATAACAGACATAATCAAAATCGAAGACGGAGACAAATGCAAATAAAAGGAAACAGACAGCGTCACTGAAAAAGACATATACGCAGACAAACACAAAGCCACGAACAAGCCCAGCGAAAAATCGGTAATCGCTTTTAGTGGTAACGTTTTCTAGAAGTCATATCGTTATAATGCATTGCCGGTAATGCAAAGTAGAATGTCCTACAATATTTTATTTATTTCGGTTCTTTGTTTCATTTCGGGGAATGCAAAGTAGAATGTCCTATAATATTTCTTTCTTAATTCGCTTCTTTGTTTCATTTCGGGGAATGCAAAGTAGAGTGTCCTATAATATTTCTTTCTTAATTCGCTTCTTTGCTTCATTTCGGGGAATGCAAAGGAGAATGCTGCATCGTAGTCAGCGCAAAATTAGAATGAATATCCAAAAATTCTTTTTCTACCATTACTTTCTGTGGAAATTTGTCTCGCATAAAAATCATGTTTTGCTTTGTTCAATTTGCAGCAAAGCTAAAGTCAGTCAATGAAGTGAATTACAAGAGTGAGGAAGTACAATTTTAAGACATGTATGATATGTATGTATAAAAACTGATTTATAAAAATTTTAATAAATTTTAATCTTTTAAGACATTTTCTGATTTAAATTTAATATAAATAAGTAGACATTCTACATTAGTTTCTCTGTAAGGCATTCTTTGTTCGCTTCTCTGGATTCTGTTTATCCATCCTTCATTTGAAGATAATGCTGCGGGTAAGGGCTTACCGTCAATGACATGCCCATGTTAAGATAATGCCTTCTTTAATCGAAAGGGTAAGCGATTCCCATCGCCTAGCTCGTTTCCGATTTCGTTTCTATGGTAATCGTGTTTTTTGCTGGGAGGTTAAGACAAAGCAAAAAAAGATAGATAAAAAAAAAACTCTACTCACAAGAACGAACACACAGACAAAGAGCAGAACAAAATATAATTAAAGACCTAAACAGAACAAAACAAGAAAAACGGACTAGGACTAAAAATAAAAAATAAAACAGACAAACAGGAAGACACATACACAAACAAAGGAGCAGACGCAGACAAAGACAAAAACAAATCCATAGAAAAACAACAAGAAAAGAAACAGACGCGGGCAAAGATAAACTAAATACAGACAGAAGCATAAGCAACGAGAAAGGCTAATATAAAGTCTAGATAAATACATATGAAGATAGATACGTATACACACAGACAAACAGGAATACACAGACAAGGACAAAGACACAGAAACAGATACAGACGCCAGCACAGAACTACATGAAGATAGGTGACACAGACAAAGACACCGACAAATAAAAAAAAAGGCAACGACAAAGACAAGAACAAAAATACAAAAAGAAAGATACAGACAAATGCAAAGGCTAAGACACTGATAGGGACAAGAACATCCACCTTAAAACAGGTACAGATAAAAAACTAAGAAAAATCATAAACAGAGGGTAGGAAAGAGACAAAAAAAAAACACACACAAAAAACAAAATGAGAAAACGCAGTCAAAGCCAGGAACTGAAACACATATACAGGAGCAGACAAAAACAAAGGCACAAATACAAACAAAGACAACAAATAAAAACAATGTCACGAAAAAAACATAAACAAACAAAGCTAGGACCAGGACAAAGACAAAGGCACAAACACAGATTAAGATAAATCCACAGACAAAAACACTCAGAAAC
>NW_023475346.1:0-3255 GCF_013731165.1 Rhagoletis pomonella
GAACTATATTTTTATAAAAAATTTGCGAACTATATTTTTATAAAAAATTTGCGAACTATATTTTTATAAAAAATTTGCGAAAAGAAATTAGAATAAAAAACTTTGCATACGTTGCACAAAATTTTTGTGCCAATATTTGTTCGATCTTTTCTCTTTGATCAATTTCAAATATTCTATAGAATCAATATTTTTAACTATACATATAGGAATATTCTCGACTTGAGTTAGCATCAGATATTTTCCGCTTGAAAGGGCTTCTAGACGTAGAAATTAAAATGCCAGTTAGATTCTGTTCTGGCCATACTTAGTGTCGCAACTGAAATAAATTTTGGTTCATAGTCTTTGAAAAGATCAAAAGGTGTGGAGCTGAAAGTTCAAGTGGTTTTCAGAAGTACATAGATGTTGGACTATGAGCAAGTAGTCAGATTTTGCTTTCGAGCGAATAAATTGACAATATCACGAAACCTAACGAATTGCCATTGATTTACACAAACAACTAAAATTTTAAAAACAAATAAAAGTTTCAAAGCTTTGCACAAATTTTACCAAAATTAATTCAACTTGCAAAAATGTTCATAAAAATTTCGATAGTTTAAATTCAATTACTTAGAAAGATTTTGAGCATGCAATTTTGTAGCCCATTCAATTTTAGTAGTGCAATTTATTTTTAAATGGAAAAAAATGCGCACACTCTCGAAAAAAAATATAAAAAATCAACGGTAATTTTTATTAACGACTTGCTGCCATTATTTTACTCGCAGCTATACATGTTGTAAAAGTATTTATAATCACACACATTTATATACATATGTACATATGAATCTGTGGATATTTCTATAACATGGTTTCGACTATCTTTGAGGCTTTTTAATTAAATTAATTAAATCCCAATTATTTTTGTCTGTCAATTTCATTTATATCGATTGAAATGCACGTCGTTCGATTAACTTTAACCTGTTAAATAATTTTTTATAAAGTCAAACAAAGGCGGGCAATTTATTTATGATGTAAAAGTATATGTATATAGCTATGTACATGCATATGTACGTGCGCAGGTAAGTACTCATGTATCCAGTGGCAGTTGTGGCACGTTTGCAAGTTGTGCAAGTTTACAAGCTTTTAAAAGGCCAATGAAGCATCGCAAGTAGTAAGAAAAAAAATCCGCATAAGCGAAATCACATACACGCAGTATGAAAAACAAAAAAAATACATAAACGCTTTAAACTATTTGCTTAATAAATATGAATTTATATGGAAATTTGTCCGCAGACAAAAGTGGCAAGAAATAATTGCCGACTACCTGTAGCACCTTTCGAAAAGTAAATCAGGTGCAATAAAGTCACGAAATTTCATCACCACTGGTGTTACAGAAATATTATTCCATGTGCAAGCTTTGAATTACATATTACATTGGGTTGCATTGGTTTTTTTTTTTATTATCTATTTTTCACTAAACGTGGTAATGACGAAAAAATTTTGGCCAATTAAAACTGCCACGTGGAAAAAAATAAGCTTACAACACTTTTTAACGCAATGAAAAAGGTATTGTAAATGCCCAACTTTTTTACAAAAATTTTACAGGTACGATAATATTTGTTAGTAACATAATTTAAATCAGCATTTAATCATTATTTTTATTTTTTCCCCTCAAAAATAATTATTATTGTTGGATTTTATTTTTTGTTCAACAAAATTTATTATTTTATTATTTTTATTTGTTCGCTCAGAGATAAAAATTATTATAGAGTGCTCTAGCCACTTTTTGTTTTGCGAAGAACTTCGAAGAATATTAATTTTTAAAATTTTCCATATTTTTAAAGGGCCACTTTCAAGTAATTTGCTTCCTAGAAGTATAGTTTTACAAATCAAAACTAATTCTATTTAAAAGTTAAAAATTGTCGCGTCAATCACCCACAGTTACCATTAGACAAACAACAACAGAAGAGCGAGGCAATTGAAATCATTTGCTCGCCGAAACTTCACCAGCTGGACATTAAGCCGCCGCCATCGTTTGCCGCATCAGCGATGATTAATTACAGCGTAAATTAAAATTTCGAATATCTGCGGACGTCATTTTGCTTACCATCCTTTCCAAAAACTCAACGTTTTTTTCGCCTCGTTTGGGCCCCACTTCTCCGCATTCCGAGCATGAGCTACTGCAGCCGCTGCTTTAATTTTTGCGCACCACCCTGCACAATTGAGACAAAACAAGTTGTTGTTGTTTGAGCATAGCCAGCAATTTCAACAAGAGGAAGTGCCTTGATAACAAAGTAATTGCAATATACACACTTATACATACATAAATTCTCATGATGTTATCACGCGATTACAACATCTACTATTAATGACATGTGAGTGGCGTTTCAATCGGATTACTCATACGCCACGCATAACCGCTCTCTGGTGATACTTATTTTGTAGAGTGTGCAATAAGTATTATTTGAGAGGCATACGTGATTTGCATAAAAAGTACATATATACAAATGTACATAACAGCATGTGAGTTGGGGATATTAAACGCAATTTAATATCTGAATATCCATGTGCAAAGATAGCAAACGCTACAGAATTTTGGTTCGCCAATATCATTGGCTGCCGCTATCCGATTAATTTTTGTGCAGAATCGCTCGCTGATTTCGAAAATCGAGTTAAGTGTTTTTATATGGACAAATATGGACGAGATAAATGTTTGCAATTTAATGTTATTCAGCTAAAAACAGGGATCCCTCTTAACCACATAAGTTAACATATCCTACGAACCAGTTGGATAACCTTAGTGCGAAATATAGTAAATGGAAGAAATGGAAATATGTAATATGTATGAAAAAAATTAAAAAAATTTCAACTTCAACAGGGAAAAAAATCTGTGATCAAAATTCTATGAGAAACAATGTTTTAAACATTTAGATTTGTAATGTTGGGGAAGCGAGCATAAGTTCGTCTATAACTTTTTAAAGCGTCTAGCTGTCAGATGGGGATTTGGCATGCGCTTGCAATAGCACTTGAATAATACGATAGCATATATAAGTACATCAATTGTTTCTTAAGTCGACATAAGCAATTTTTGCTTTCGAATTTATAAAATAACGGTTTTTATGTAAACATTTTTTTTTCAATTATTTGTAAGTCTTTTATCAAGCGACTAACGCAAAAAGTCGATGAATATGTAAAAAAAAAATTTAAATGAGTACGCAAGCCAAGAAATGTTAATATACATATACGTATGTATATACCGATGGTCTTCTGAAATAACGA